>NC_050573.1:95156165-95303143 GCF_011100635.1 Trichosurus vulpecula | reverse complement strand
GGGAAAGAATTTTTACAACCAGTATTTCTGAAAAAGGCCTCTTCTCTAAAATATGCAGGGATGGGAGGCAGAGGCAAGATAGCAGCGGATAAGCAGGGACTAGAGTGAGCTCCGTACCGAGTCCCTCCAAAAACCTATAAAAAATGGCTCTGAACCAATTCTAGAACGGCAGAACCCACAGAACAGCAGAGGGAGGCAGGGCTCCAGTCCAGGACAGCTTGGATGGTCTCTGGGTGAGGTCTATTCCACATGGAGCTGGGAGCTGGGAGCTGGGAACTGGGAACAGAGTGGGGCAGAGCCCAGCCTGACTGGCGTGGAACAACCAAACTTGGAGTCGGGCGGATGGGGCCCCTAGCACCCTGAATATGTGAGCTGCGGCAGTTACCAGACCCCTCGACCCACAAACACCAAAGACTGTGGAGAAGGTTATTGGGAAACGCTGCGGGAATGGAAGGAGTTGGCGGTTCGGCTTTCAGCGGAGGTGGGGCAGCTACAGTTGCTGCTGCTTCTGGCCCCAGGCCCACCTGGTGGAAGGAATTAAGTGGCGGATCAGAGCAGGAGTGCACGGCCTGCTGAAGATCTAAGCCTGGCCCGGGCTAGGGGTTCTTGGGGAAGGAGTAGTGCTGGTGTGACAGAGCTGGCACCTCCCCCCCAAACGTGGAACATAGAACTCGTTAGTCTACAAGCAGTCATACACCACTGAAAAATTCAAGGGTCAAGTTAGTTGGTTGGGAATATGGCCAGGCAGCAAAAGCACACCCAGATTCAGTCTCAGACTTTGGATTCTTTCTTTGGTGAAAAAGAAGACCAAAACATACAGCCTAAAGAAGACAACAAAGTCATAGAGCCTACATCAAAAGCCTCCAAGAAAAACATGAACTGGCTCCAGGCCATAGAAGAACGTAAAAAGGATTTGGAAAAGCAAGTTAGAGAAGTAGAGGAAAAATTGGGAAGAGAAATGAGAAGGATGCATGAAAACCATGAAAAACAAGTCAATGACATGCTAAAGGAGACCCAAAAAAATACTAAAAAATACACTGAAGAAAACAACACCTTAAAAAATAGACTAACTCAAATGGCAAAAGAGCTCCAAAAAGCCAATGAGGAGAAGAATGCCTTGAAAGGCAGAATTAGCCAAATGGAAAAGGAGGTCCAAAAGACCACTGAAGAAAATACTACTTTAAAAATTAGATTGGAGCAAGTGGAAGCTAGTGACTTTATGAGAAATCAGGATATTATAAAACAGAACCAAAGGAATGAAAAAATGGAAGACAATGTGAAATATCTCCTTGGAAAAACCACTGACCTGGAAAATAGATCCAGGAGAGATAATTTAGAAATTATTGGACTACCTGAAAGCCATGATCAAAAAAAGAGCCTAGATACCATCTTTCAAGAAATTATCAAGGAGAACTGCCCTGATATTCTAGAGCCACAAGGCAAAATAGAAATTGAAAGAATCCATCGATCGCCTCCTCAAATAGATCCCAAAAAGAAATCTCCTAGGAATATTGTCGCCAAATTCCAGAGCTCCCAGATCAAGGAGAAAATACTGCAAGCAGCCAGAAAGAAACAATTTGAGTATTGTGGAAACACAATCAGAATAATCCAAGATCTGGCAGCTTCTACCTTAAGAGATCGAAGGGCTTGGAATGCGATATTCCGGAGGTCAATGGAGCTAGGATTAAAACCTAGAATCACCTACCCGGCAAAACTGAGTATCGTGTTCCAAGGCAAAATATGGATTTTCAATAAAATAGAGGACTTTCAAGCTTTCTCAGTGAAAAGACCAGAACTGAATAGAAAATTTGACTTTCAAACACAAGAATCAAGAGAAGCATGAAAAGGTAATCAAGAAACGGAAATTGCAAGGGACTTACTAAAGTTGAACTGTTTTGTTTACATTCCTACATGGAAAGATAATGTGTATGATTCATGAGACCTCAGTATTAGGGTAGTTGAAGGGAATATGCATATATATATGTTTATGTATACATATAAGTGAATGTGTATGTATGTATATATCTATGTGTATATGTATATATGTGTATGTATGTGTATGTATGTGTATATATATATATATATATATATATATATATATATATATACACACACACACACACATATATATGTAAAAGAGAGAGAGCCGACACAGGGTGAGTTGAAGATGAAGGGAAGATATCTAAAAGAAATAAAATGAAATTAAGGGATGAGAGAGCAACATACTGAGAGAGGGAGATATGGAGAGATAGAATGGGGTGGATTATCTTGCATAAAGGTGGCAAGAGGAAGCAGTTCTGTGGGAGGAGGAGAGAGGGCAGGTGAGGCGGGAATGAGTGAACCTTGCTCTCATCATATTTGGCCTGAGGAGGGAATACCATACATACTCAGTTGGGTATCTTACCCCACAGGAAAGAAGAGGGAGGAAGATAAAAAAAATAAAAGGGGGGGGATGATGGAGGGGAGGGCAGATGGGGGTGGAGGTAATCAAAACAAACACTTTGGAAAGGGGACAGGGTCAAGGGAGAAAATTCAATGAAGAGGGATGGGTTGGGAAGGAGCAAAATGTAGTTAGCCTTTCACAACATGAGTATTGTGGAAGGGTTATACATAATGATACATGTGTGGCCTAGGTTGAATTGCTTGACTTCTTAGGGAGGGTGGGTGGGAAGGGAAGAGGGGAGAGAATTTGGAACTCAAAGTTTTAAAAACAGATGTTCAAAAACAAAAAAAAAAGGTTTGCATGCAACTAAAAAATAAGATACACAGGCAATGGGGCGTAGAAATTTATCTTGCCCTACAAGAAAGGAAGGGAAAAGGGGATGAGGGGGGAGGGGGGTGATAGAGGGGAGGGCTGACTGGGGAACAGGGCAACCAGAATATATGCCATCTTAGGGGGGGGGAGGGTAGAAATGGGGAGAAAATTTGCAATTCAAACTGTTGTGAAAATCAATGCCAAAAACCAAATATGTTAAATAAATAAATTTAAATTAAATAAAATATACAGGGAACTGCATCAAATTTATAGGAATATAAGTCATTCCCCAATTGACAAATGATCAAGGGATATTGTAATAGCAATTTTGAGTTAAAGATCTTTCCCACCCATTAATAGGCCCATGCAACGTGCTTATGTCACAGGAAGCCTAAGACATATATGGTTGCAGGAGCTTGCTGAGATGAAAAGAAAATTTTGTTACAGGAAATGCTGAGAGAGTGATTAACACAGTTAGAGCTGAGGAAGAGGGAGAAGATTGTGATGGCTGTGAGTGAGTTTTTGGGAAGGCCCCAGTAGGTGGACAGAAAGGTTTTGTGATGGCAAGGCTCCATGCTGTGATATTGTGTCTTGAATTCTTTGCTGCTGTGATGGATTGGGAGGATAGCTTATGGGATCTAGTCCTCTGGTATCTGAAAAAATCATTTACTTCTTCCTTCTCTGTGGAGAGTCTCATATTTTGTGATACAGAACTACATAAACATTTTGACAATTATCATCTATATTGTGATTATTGCCTTGCTGATAAAAATATGAACAGGCAGTTGTCAGAGGAAGAAATTAAAGATATCTATAGTCATTTTAAAAAAATTCTCTAAATCACTATGCCAACATGAGAAAACAATAAAATCATAAGTGCTGGAGAGGATGTGAGAAAACTGGAACACCATTACATTGTTGGTGGAGATGTGAACTGATCCAGCCATTCTGGAGAGCAATATGGAACTATGCCCCAAGGCCTATAAAAATGTGCATACCTGGGGCAGAGCCAAGATGGCAGCTGGAAAGCAGGGACTCGCCTAAAGCTCTCCCCCAGGACCCTCCAAACACCTATAAAAATGCCTCTGAACAAATTCTAGAACTGCAGAACCCACAAAACAGCAGAAGGAAGCCTGGATGGTCGCTGGGTAAGGTCTATCACATGGAGCTGGGAGAGGAGTTGGGCAGAGCCCAGCCTGGGCTGCACCCAGACCAGCCAGACTGGGAGCCAGGTGGAAAAGACCCTAGCACCCTGAATCAGGGAAATGCAACAGTTACCATCCTTCTCAACCCACAAACACCAAAGACAACAGAGAAGGTTGGTGGGAAAAGCTGTGAGGACAGAGTGAAAAGAGTTCATGCCTCAGCCACCACCCTGGGTGCAGTGGATTTGATGCAGCTATAGAACTACAGCTACAGTTGCTTCCAGCCCCAGGCCCACCTGGTGGGAGGAAGTAAGTGGTGGATCAGAGCAGGAGTGCAGAGCCTGCTTAAGATCTGAGTCAGGTCCGGGTTGGCTGTTCTTGGGGAAGAAGGAGTGCTGGTGTGTCAGAGCTGGCTGTATAGAAATAGCTCTGAAAACAACAGCAGAGCCCCTCAAGCTTGGGACAAAGTACTCTCTACTCTACAAGCAGTCATACTCCACCGAAAAACACAAGGGTCAAGTAGTGGGCTGGGAACATGGCCAGGCAGTAAAAATGACTCAGATTCCATCTCAGACTTTGGAATCTCTCTTTGGTGACAAGGAAGAGCAAAATATACAGCCAGAAGAAGTCAACAAAATCAAATAGCCTACATCAAAAGGCTCCAAAAAAAAATCATGAACTGATCTCAGGCCATGGAAGAGCTCAAAAAGCATTGGGGAAAGCAAGTTGGAGAAGTAGAGGAAAAATTGGGAAGAGAAAGGAGAGTAATGTGAGAAAACCATGAAAAACAAGTCAATGACTTGCTAAAGGAGACCCAAAAAAATACTGAAGAAAATAACACCTTAAAAAATAGACTAATTCAAATGGCAAAAGAGCTCCAAAAAGCCAATGAGGAGAATTGCCTTGAAAGGCAGAATTAGCCAAATTGAAAAGGAGGTCTAAAAGACCACTGAAGAAAATACTACCATAAAAATTAGATTGGTGTAAGTGGAAGGTAGTGACTTGATGAGAAATCAAGATATTCTAAAACAGAACCAAAGGAATGAAAAAGTGGAAGACAATGTGAAATATTTCATTGGAAAAACCACTGACCTGGAAAATAGATCCAGGAGAGATAATTTAAAAATTATTGGACTACCTGAAAGCCATGATCCAAAAAAAGAGCCTAGATATCATGTTTCAAGAAATTATCAAGGAGAACTGCCCTGGTATTCTAGAGCCCCAGGGCAAAATAGAAATTGAAAGAATCCATAGATTGCCTCCCGAAAAAAGATCCCAAACAGAAATCTCCTAGGAATATTGCTGCCAAATTCCAGAGCTTCATGATCAAGGAGAAAATACTTCAAGAAGCCATGAAGAAACAATTTGAGTATTGTGGAAACACAATCAGGATAACACAAGATCTAGCAGTTTCTACATTAAGGGATCGAAGAGCTTGGAATATGATATTCCAGAGGTCAAAGGAGCTAGGAATAAAACCAAGAATCATCTACCCAGCCAAAATGAGTATCATGCTCCGAGGCAAAATATGGCTTTTCAGTGAAATAGAGGACTTTGAAGATTTCTCAGTGAAAAGAGCAGAGCTGAATAGAAAATTTGGCTTTCAAACAAAAGAATCAAGAGAAGCATGAAAAGGTAAACAAGAAAGAGAAATCATAAGAGACTTACTAAAGTTGAATTTTTTTTGTTTACATTCCTACACAGAAAAACGATATGTATAATTCATGAGACCTCAGTATTAGTGTAGCTGAAGGGAATCTACATATATATATATATATATATATATATATATATATATATATATATATATATATATACACAGAGGTCACAGGGTGAGTTGAATGTGAAGGGATGCTATCTAAAAAAATAAAATCAAATTCAGGGATGAGAGAGGAATATATTGAGAGAGGGAGAAAGGGAGAGATAGAATGGGGTAAATTTTCTGGCATAAAAGTGACAAGAAAAAGAAGTTCTGTTGGAAGGGAAGAGGAGGCAGGTGAGGGGTAATGAATGAATCTTGCTCTCATCGGATTTGGCCTGAGGAGGGAATAACATACACACTCAATTGGGTATCTTACCCCACAGAAAAGAAGGAGGAAGGTGATTAAAAAGGGGGACAATAAAAGGAGGGCAGATAGGGGGAGGAGGTTATGAAAAGCAAACACTTTCGAAAAGGGACAATGTCAAGGGAGAAAACTGAATAAATGGCGATAGGATAGGAAGGAGCAAAATATAGTTAGTCTCTCACAACATGAGTATTTTGGAAGGGTTTTACATAATGATACACATGTGGCCTATGTTGAATTGCTTGCCTTCTTAGGGACAGTGGGTGGGGAGAGAAAAGGGGAGAGAATTTGGAACTCAAAGTTTTAAAAGCAGATATCCAAAAATAAAATTTTTGTGTGCAACTACGAAATAAGATATACAGGCAATGGGACATAGAAATCTATCTTGCCTTACAAGAAAGTAAGGGAAAAGGGGATGGGGGGGAGTGGGGTGATGACTGACTGGGGATCAGGGCAATCAGAATATACGCCATCTTGGAGTTGGGGGGGGGAGGGTTGAAATAGGGAGAAAATTTGTAATTCAAATTCTTGTGAAAATCAATGCTGAAAACTGAAAATATTGAAGTATTAAATAAGTAAATTTTTTAAAAATGTGCATACGCTTTCACCAAGCAATACCACTTCTCAGGCTGTATCCCAAAGAGATCACACAAGTGGGAATGAGACCAATATGTACAAAAATATTTATAGCAGCTTTTTTTGTGGTGGCAAAGAATTGCAAATCAAGCGGATGCTTATCAATTGGGGAGTGGCTAGATAAGTTGTGGTATATGAATGTAATGGAATTCTATTGTGGTATAAGAAATGAGGAGCAGACAGACTTCATAACAATCTGGAATGACTTACATGATCTAATGCTGAGTGAGGGGAGCAGATGCAGGAGAATATTATACAGGATTACAGACACATGGTATCTGTAATGACTAACTTTGATAGACTTGGCTCTTCTCAGCAATACAAGGTTCAAAGATAGCTCCAAAGTACTCATGATGGAAAAAGCTATTCACATTCAGAGAAAGAACTATGGAGTCTGAATGAAGATTGAGGAAAACCATTTTCTCTCTTTTTTTTTCCTTCTTTTTTGGTTTTGTTTCTTCTTTCTCATGATACATTCCATTGTTTACAATTCTTTTTTACAAATTGACTATTGTGTAAATAAATTTAATGTGAAGGTATATGTAGAACCTATATTGGATTGCATGCTGTCTTGTGGGGGAGGTGGGAGGAGAGGGAAGGGGAGAAAATTCTCAAAAACTTGTGGAACTGAGGGTTGTAAACTAAAAATAAAAATAATTTTTTATAAAAACTTTATAAAACTAAAAAAACATAAAGTAAAAAAACCCAGTATTTGTCACTTTTCTTTTCTCTCATGTTAGCCAATCTGATAGGTGTGAGCTGGTATCCTAGAGTTGTTTTAACTTGCATTTCACTGAACAGCAGTAATTTAGAACATTTTTTCATGTGACTATTGATGGGGTTGTTTTTTGTCTTCTGAAAACTGCCTATTCCATACCTTTAATCATTTATCAACTGGGGGATAGCCTTCATTTTTATGAATTTGGCACAGTTCACTATAATTTGAGAAATAAGGTCTTTATATGAGAAATCTGCTGTAAAATTTCCCCAATTTCCAGTTTTCTTTCTAATTTTGTCTGTACAAAATCTTTCTAATTTCATGTAATCAAAGGTGTTCATTTTACTTCCTGTAATCCCCTAATTTCTTTATGTTTGGACATAAACTAGTGTCTTATCCATGTATAAGATGGGTACATTTTCCATGCTCCCCTAATTTACTGAAGATATCACTCATTATATCTAAATTGTTTATCCATTGTGACCTTATCTTGATATACAATGTTGAATATCTATCCATGCCTACTTTCTGCCAAACTGCTTTCTAATTTTCCTAGCAATTTTTGTCAAATACTGAGTTCTTGTACCAAATACTAAGTTCTTAGATCATTGGGTTTATCAAACACTAGATGACTAGCTATTTACTACTGCTTATTATGTATGTAATCTATTGCACTGACTCATCACTCTATACAGCCAATATTAGATTGTTCAAGTGATTACCACTTCATAATATAGTTCAAAATTTGGAACTGCTAGGCTCCTTTCCTTAAGGGTTCACTTGATATTCTTGACCTTTTGTTCTGGAAGATGAATTTTGTTAATTTTTTTTTTTGCTCTGTGAAATAATTTTGCAATTTAATTGAAATAGTACTGAATGAGTAAATTAACTTAAGTAGAATTGTAATTTTTATTATATTCACTTGGCCACCCACAAGCAATTAATATTTCTCAAATTGCTTAGATCTATATTTGTGTGAAAAATATCTTGTGCTCACATAATCCCTGAGTTTGTCTTTGGCGGTAGACTCTCAAGTATTTTGTATTATCTGCAGTTATTTTAAATGGAATTTCTCTTTCTACCCCTTCCTGCTAGTTCTTGTTAGTATATAGAAATGCTGATGATTCTTATTGTTTTATTTTATATCCCTCAGATTTGCTGAAGTTGATAATTGTTTTGACAAGCATTTTAGTTTATTCTCTAGAATTTTCTAAGTATACCTTCATATCATGTTAAAAGAGTGGTAGTTTTGTTTCTTCATTGCCAGTTTTTATTGCCTAAATTTATTTTTCCTATTTCATTGCTATAGTGAATATTTCTAATATAATATCGGATACTAGTGGTGATAATGAGCATTCTTACTTCACTCCTGATCTTATTGGGAAGGCTTCAAGTTTTATCCCCTTTATAGATAATTTTTGCCCTTGGTTTTAAATAGATACTATTTCTTGTTTTAAGAAAGGTCCCAGTAGGCCCAAAGAGCTATAAAAATGTGCATACCCTTTGGTCCAGCAATATCACTTCTAAGTCTGTATCCCAAGGAGATGATAAAAAAGGGAAAAAAGGACTCACGTGTACAAAAATATTCATAGCAGCTCTTTTTGTGGTGGCAAAGAATTGGAAAATGAAGGAATGCCCATCAGTTGAGGAATGGCTGAATGATTTTGTGGCATATGGATACAATGGACTACTATTGTTCCATAAGAAATAATGAGCAGGAGGATTTGAGAAAAACATGGAAAGACTTATATGAACTGGTGCTGAGTGGAATGAACAGAACAAGGAGAACATCATACACAGTAACAGCAACATTATGCAATGACCAACTTTGATAGACTTAGTTCTTCTCTGCAATACAATGATTTAAGACAGTTCCAAAAGCCTTAGGATGGAAAATGATATCCACATCCAGAGAAAGAACTATGGAATCAGAATGCAGATCAAAGAATACTGTTTTCTTTCTTTTTATCTCATTTTTTTTCTTTTTGTTCTGATTCTTCTTTCACAACATGACTAATGTGGAAATATGTTTAATATGATTGTACATGTATAGTCTATATCAGATTGCATGTCATCTTGGGGCGGAGGTAGTGGAAGGAGGGGAATATCAGGAATTCAAAATCTTACAAAAATGTTGAAAACTATAAATAAATTATTTAATGAATTACAAAAGAGAAAGGTTCCATTGATTTTTATACTTTCTAGTGTTTCTAATAAGTTTTATCTTGGCAAAGGATTTATCTGCATCTATTTTTTATTACGGTTACTTATTGATTTTGTTATTGATATAGTCAGTTATGCTGATAGTTTTCCTGATATTTAAACAGCCCTGCATCCCTTGTGTCAATTCCACTTAATCATACTGTATGATCTTTTTGATATATTGCTGTAATCTCTTTGCTAGTGTTTCATTTAAAACTTAGCATCAGTTAAGGAAATTGGTCTCAAAACTACATTTGTGTCATAAAAGGAATTTGATAGGACTCTTTCTTTTCCTATTTTTAAAAAATACCTTGTATAATATTGGGATTAATTTTTCCTTAAATGTTTGTTAGAATTGGCTTATAAATCCTTCTGGTTCTAGATTTTTTTTCCTTAAGAAGCTCATTGATGGCTTGCTCAATTCTATGATAGGGTTATTTAAGTATTCTATTTCCTCATCTGTTAATTTGAATGTTTTATATTTTTGTAAATATTTATTCATTTCTCTTAAATTTCCAGTTTTATTGGCATATAATTGGGCAAAATAAATACTAATAATTGCTTTAAATTCATCTTCATTGGTGGTGCATTCACCATTTTCATTTTTGATACTAATAATTTGGTTTGCTTTTTCCTTTTTTAAAAAAATGAAATTATTCAACGATTTATTTAATTTTTTCCTAAACCTACTGTTTTATTTATTAGTTCAACTTTTTACTTCAATTTTCTTAATTCTTGCTGTGATTTACAATATTTCCATTTTGGTATTTACTTGGAGATTTTTAATGTGCTCTTTTTCTAGTTTTCTTTTTAGTTGCATATCCAATTAATGAATATGCTCTTTCATTCTTTTATTGATATATGTATTTAGAGATATAATTTTTCCCTAGGAACCACCTTGACAGCATCCCACAAATTCTGGAATTTTTGTCTCATTGTTGTCATTCTTTTTAATGAAATTATAATTGTTTGTATGATTTGTTCTTTGACTCACTCATTCTTTAGAATTATAATTTCTAGTTTCCAATTATCTTTTAACTTTTGTTTCTATAGGCCTTTATTAAATTCATTGCTGCATTATGGTCTGCAAAATGATGCATTCAATATTTCTCCTTTTCCGCATTTGGTTGAAAGGTTTTTATGCCCAAATACGTGGTCAATTTTTGTGAAGGTACCATGTACATCTGAGAAGAGGTATGCTTATTTTTATTCCCATTCAGTTTTCTCCAGAGGTCTTGAATACCTAACTTTTCTAATATTCTTTTTATCTCCTTGATTTCTTTCTTATATATTTTATAGTTAGATTTGTCTAAGTCTGAGAGAGTAAAGTTGAGGTCCCCTACTAGTATAATTTTACTATCTATTTCCTCCTGTAATTCATTTAACTTTTCCTTTAAGAATTTAGATACTATGCCATTTGCTGCATATATGTTTAGTACTGATATTACTTCATTGCCTATGCTTCTTTTTAGTGAGACTTTGTTTCCACATTTACTCCTTTTCATTAATTCCATTTTTTTCTGAAATCATGATTTCTATTGCTGCCTTTTTTACTTCAGCTGAAGCATAGCTGATTCTGCTCCATTCCCTTATTTTCACTCTGTGTGTGTATCTTACTGTTTCATGTGTGTTTCTTGTAAACAATATATTGTTGGATTCTGGTTTCTATTTCCTTTTTCTATATGCTTACATTTTATGGGTGAGTAAAGTCCATTCACATTCACAGTCTCGTTTACCAGTTGCATATTTTCTTCTATCCTATTTTCTTTTTTTCATCCTTCTCTCTTTTTATCCTGTCCCTCCTCCAAAGCCTCTTTTGCTTATGACCACTGCCTTTTTTCATCTTCTTCCCCCTTTTATCAATTCCCCTTTCTATTGTTCCCTTCCATGCCTATTTCCCTGCCGAGTAAGTTTAATTTATATTACCAATGCATATATGTATGCGAGCATGAGTGCGTATGTGTATACATATATGTACACATGTATGTGTATGCATATATGCACATACACTTATGTATGTGCATATTTACACACATATCTACATATGCATGTGTATATATGTGTGTGTATACATATTGCATGTATGTATTATATGTATGTATGTATACATATTGCATGTATGTGTTCTCTTTTTGAAACAATTTAGAGGGGGGTGAGGTTCAGTATTGCCTGCCCACCCTTCACCATTTTCCCCTCCACTGTAAATAGTTCTTCTTTGCCCACCTCTATGAGATAATTTTCCACATTCTTCCTCTTCCTTCCCCCTTCAATCTTTCATTACTACCCATTTTTAAAATATTACTCCAGACAGTGAACTCTCTCCCATGCCCTCTTTCAATGCCCTCATTCTGACTACCCTAATAATGATATAGCTCTCAGAAGTTACATATATCATCTTCCCATGAGGAAGGCAAAATTTTAATCTTATTGAATCTCTTTTCTCTTTAGTGTTTACCTTCTTATGCTTCTCTTGAGTCTTTATTTGAAAGTCAAATTTTCTATTCATCCTTTGCCTTTTCATCAGTAATACTTGAAAGTTCTCTATTTCATTAAATATCCATTTTCCTATTGCAATGATTATATTTGGTTTTGCTGGGTAGATGATTTTTGGTTGCAATTTCAGTTCTTTTGTTTTCTGGAATATCCTATTTCAAGTCCTCTACTCCTTTAATGTAGTAGCTGCTAAATCTTGTGTGGTCCTAACTGTGACTCCATATTTGAATGGCATCTTTGTGGCTGCTTGAAATATTTTCCTTTTGATGTGGGAGCTCTGGAATTTGGCTATAACATTATTGAGAGTTTTCATTTTGGGATCTCTTTCAGGTGGTTATCAGTAGATTCTTTCAATTTCTATTTTACCCCATGGTTCTAGGATATCAAGGAAGTTTTCCTTTACAATTTCTTGAAATATGATTTCTAGACTTTTCTTTCATCCTGGTTTTCAGATAATCCAATAATTCTTAAATTATTCATTCTCAATCTATTTTCCAGGTCAGTTTATTTCCCAGATGAATATTGTACATTTTCTTGTATTTTTTTTTGTTTTTTTGACTTTTTGTTGTTTATTGATGTTTCATTGAGTCATTAGCTTCCACTTGACCAATTATAAATTTTAGATAATGATTTTCTTCAGTGAGCTTTGTTACCTCTTTTTCCATTTGTCCAGTTCTGCTTTTTAAGGACTTATTTTCATTGTTATTTTTGTGTCTCTTTTACCAAGCTGTTAATTATCTTTTCATGATTTTGTTCCTTTGCTTTCATTTCTTTACCTCTTTTTTCTCTACCACTCTGATTTTGGAAATCAGTTTTTACCTTTCCTATGAATTCTTCTTAGGTCTGTGTCCAACTCACTTTTTTTCTTTGCTGCTTTGATTATAACTATTTTGAGTTCATTGTCTTCTTCTAAGTCCGTGTCTTTATTTTCTCTGTCACTATATTAGTTTTTGTAGTAAGCTTCTTTTATGTTGTTTACTCATTTTCCCAGCCTATTTCTTGATTTGGAACTTTGTGTTAATGTTGGTCTCCATTTTCTTTATGGATGGGAAGGACTCACCTCAGACTTCAAGCTTTTTTTTAACTGATGTTTTCAAAGCTAATTATAAGGGCTTTGAAGTTTTGGGTGCTTCCAAGGTGGTGTAATCTGGGGAGAGGTGAGGTCACTGTTCTCTTGGTCTGTTCTATGGTTCTTACCTAGGAAGAGCCTCTGATCCCTAACAGTGGCAAATAATACTGCCCTTCAGGACTTCCACTCCCTCTTGACCTAAAGTCTTCCTCTCCTCCCTTGAACTATGACCCAGAAGTGAGTATAGGCAATGGACTTGCCAATCAGTTGTTCTTCAGGGCTGCTACTCCCTCTTATCTAAAAGTGCTCTTCTCTTCCCTTGAACTAAAATGCTACAGTGGGTATAAGCAATGGAGATGCCAAACAATGACTGGTCCTGCTTCCAGTACCAGCACAGAGCACCCTGTAATCTTTTTTAATCAGTTGTCAGGTACCTTTACCACCTCTGGGCTGAGACTTCCCAAAGCTGCTGCTGCTTCTGTCACCACTATCTAGTCCCACCATTGATGTTCCATCCATATGGTTTCTGGCTAGCTACCTTCTCTGTGTCACAGATCTCTCTTTCTGACCTCGTATGTTGTCTTAGGCTGGAAAACTGTCTCACTCTGACCTTTGTTGTCTCTGCCACTCCAGAATTCAATTCGAGACATTATTTTAAAGTTGTTTGGAGGTGAATGTTGGGAGAACTCAGCTAAGTGCTTTCTCTACTCTACCATCTTGGCTCTTTCCCCAGGAGTAATAAATCACCTTTTGATAGAACTTCCAATTTTGCAAAGCATCTTCCTCACAACTACCAAAGACATCAGTGTAAGAACTTTTATCTCAGTGAAGAAGAAAATGAGTCTCAACACGGTTAAGTGTTTGCTCAAAGTCACACAGCTTGCAAAAGTCTGTTGGCATTTGATCGCATATCTCTTGATTTCATGTAAAGTCCTCTTTCCACTATACAGAAGTGCCTCCAAGAGATATGGATGCTAGTATTGTCTTTGCCACTTGGCATCTCTATGGTTTGTAATAAACAACTTACTCTCTCTGAATCTATGTTGCTTCATTTATAAAATCAGGATAATAATGATTACCTTAGCTAATATCAGATTGGGCTGATGTAATGTATCAATTATAAAGCTGTGTTTTAATGTGAGTTATCATTATGGCCCCTGTCATTCTCTAGTTTTGTAAATTTGGGCAAGCCATTTCACCCCACTCTGGGCCCCATGTTTCTGGAAGATTATGATGATGCTCTTCCAGAGGTAACTAATGAGGGTGGTTATGATGTAGGAACAAGGATTAGATGAAGGTCCTAGCAATGCTTAGCCTGGAGAAGAGATTTAGGGAGAATATGATTGACTATATTGAAGTGAACTGTCTCATGGATGAGGACATTGTACATTTTTGGGTTGACCTGATTGGGCAGAACTAGAAACAATGGGCCCAGAGGGTTGCAGAGAGTTAGGTTTATGTTCAAGGTAAAGGGGGGAATGGGAACAAGCATCTATTAAGTGCCAAATGCTGCGCTAAATGCTTTACAAATAAAATCTCATTTGATCTTTACAATGATCCCAGAAGCCCAGTGTTGGGATTATGCCAATTTTAAGGTCAAAGAAACTGAGGAAGAGAGAAGTTAATTGACTTTTCCAGGGTCACACAACTAGTAAGTCTCTGAGACCATATTTCAACTCAGGTCTTCCTGACTCCAAGAACTCTATCCATGGGGCCACCTAGCTGCTCCTGTAAGGAAGAATCATCCTGACCTTTAGAATTTTCCAAAAGTGGATTGACCTTGCTCAGGAGCCTTACTGTTAGAGGTTTTCAAGCAGACACTATTTGTCAGGAAGGGTACAAGAGGGATTCCAATTTAGGAAGAGTTTGAACTAGAGGTCTGTCCAGGTCTCTTCCAACTTGGAAGTTTTATGATTCTATACTACACTACTGCTGAATAAGTGAACCAACTTTCTGCTCTACCAGCTGATCCACGGCATTATTATTATTACTACTTATAGCTGTGAGAGAAAAAGCATTTCAATCTCAGGTACAAATTCTTAGTGTCATGAAGTCAGAGCACAGTGGAACTTTTTAATAATTTTTCAAGAGGACAAAAAGACAATTGGGGATGGGAAAAGTAATTAGAAGTGGAATATGCAAAGTTAAGAAAATTATGAGGGTATAAAAATTGGGAGATACATAAAGAAACATAATAGAGTCAGAATAACTCAACATCCAAGGGAAAGGTGTCATAAGGTTCAAAGAAAATTTTATAAATCAACAGATAACTTTGACATCAGGTTCAGCAGATGCTATTCATTGTTTTGTTAGAATATGGATTCTTAACCTGCAGGGGTCTTATTGATATACTTTAGGAAGTCCATGAACTTGTATGGGGGAAAATCCATCTTCATGTTCCCTAAGCTTTAATTTAAACTTTGCCTTTAGTTATTTGATAACATTTAGGGGAGACATCCATAGGTTTTGAAAGACTGACAAAGAGGTACATGCCACACAAAGCATATTAAGGAATCCTGTGCAATAGAAAGGAAGATTTCTTAAAAGACTATCAATTTTCTTGTAGTCCTTCATCATAGTCATGCCTAGGCTACTCCTAGACATTTGCATTAATGTTGACTTACTTAGAAGCAAAACTAATATGGCAGGCCTAGAGTATTGATTCTATAGCATCCAGTGGTATCAACATGTAGAGAAGATTTTGTTTCTGGATGAGTTCACCATATTGAATATGAATGGCCACTTTTGAGACTTTCAAAATTGCCATGGTATAATAGATTATATTCTACACTATAGGCAGAGGTAGGATTCAGCCGGTTCGCACCAGTTGGTAGAACCAGTACCTAATTCTAGGTTTAGTTCTGCGAACCTATTATGAGCAGGGGCAGGGCCTGTGCCCACCATGTCAGCCCTTGGAGTGGTGCCTCAGCTCAGTTCTGTGGAGAACTGGTTATTAATTCATTTGAATCTCACCATTGCTTATAGAGAATGAAAAACTTGAGGGCAGGAGCTATTTATTTTTCCCTTTGTTTCCTCTGCACCTTATACAGAGGTATATACATAACAGTTGTCTAATATGAGCTCTAATATGATTGGATGAGACTAGACTGTATAGATTTTCACTAAAGGGACATGCTTAACACTTTCATGCCTTTCTAATTAAAGAACAGAATCTTACTTAGATTCATCGATGACTCTATTTCCTAATAGAACCATATGAAAAGCTATTTTAAAACATTCATGATTTCTTCATTTTGCATCCTTCTTTCTCCAATGGAGAACCCAGCTACACTCACATTTTAGGCCATGTTTCATACGAGTTAGTATAGGTGAAAAAAATCAGTGCCTTGGGTGACCACCCCCCCCCTTTGGTGGTAAACCTCTTTCTCTGCACTCAGCTGTCTGATCTTCCATCACACACATCAAATCCATTTGGAGATTGTTTGCTGAAGTTTTTTCAGATTGGTAGAACCTCTCAACTTTTGCATTTTACAGGAAGGGCCTTGAAGAATGAAGGTGATTTGTACAGTACATTTAAGGAGAACTTGAATGAATGAAAGAAAAACACCTACATGAATTTGTTCTTTGTTTTTCTTTGCCTTGCCAGGGACATCAGTCACAGACCAATTTTAATTCCATCAGTTATTTTTGGATTTTCAACCTTCTCCTTGGCCACATTATGTCATTAGTACTGTCATGGAAGGGAAGCAGAGGACTATAGATAAGCCAAAACTTGAATGTATTCATTGCAGGTGTTAACTCCTGAGATTTCCATATTGAACCATGTGGTTTCCTCAGAGCAGATGTCTGCTATATCATTCTGATATCATAAATTTAGGAAGTAACACTTTTATCATCTAGGAGAGGGTTTTGTGTCCTGGTTGGCAGCAGCAGGAATAGGACTCTTGGGACCTGTGAAATTTAACCTGATGCTATAGCATGTATTTCAAAAATGTCTCTTGAACCTAAAACAGATATTGTTAATTAACTTTTCACATCTCAATTCCTGAGGATGGAAGACATGTCCTCTGTCATTTTAATCTAATCTATTTTCTTCCCAATATTTATTTCCCCTAATTCTTCCTTTCCCTCTTCTGTACTTCAAACTGTCCAACTCATTGCTTGGTAAATACTGTGTCACAAATGGCATCTGGATTTAAATGTCCGTTCTCCAATTGGTAAATACTGTGTCACAAATGACATCTGGATTTAAATGTCCGTTCTCCAATTGTTTTTTTTTTTTCTACCTATGCGACCTTGAATAAACTGTGGAGCTTTCTGGTCTTTAGATTCCTCATTTGTAAAATGAAGACATTGGACTAAATTACCCATTAAGCCCCTTCTAACTCAAAATCTACAATTCTCTGATCCTGTGGTTTACATGATCTCCCAGCTCTGTGGCTTCAACTATCCCATTCCTCCTGCTTGGCTCTCCTTTTTCTCCTCTTCATATTTCTGATTTCTACCTATCTGACAAATTTAAGCTCCATAATGGCCTTCTTCTAGGAAGCCATATAGAGTCCCCCATTAGGAAGCAACATAGCTCCCCCTTACTTGTAGCATTTTATCTGTCTACCTTTGCTTTCCAATTGTACTTTGTGCAGTATGTAGTTTGTGCCTCTGACACCTCTGTTATATCACTGAATGACCAGTGCAGGGAAAGGTTCATATTTCCCCAATTTTTCGACCTGTGTCTCTCTCTCTTCATGTAGAATTGACATTGGTAATCTGTACCATATCAACTAGAAGGCTTGGTGGATAAAGCACCAGGCCAGCAGTCAGGAAAAGTCATCTTCCTGAGATCAAATCTGGCCTCAGACACTTACTCAGCTGTATGACCCTAGTCAAGTCACTTAACCCTCTTTGCCTCAGTTTCTTCATCTATAAAATGAGCTGTACAAAGAAATGGCAAACCTCTCTGGTATCTTTGCCAACAGGACCCCAAGTGAGGTCACAAAGAGTTGGACACTACTGAAATGACTCAACGACAACAACAGCTATATCACAAAGTGTCTATAATAGAAAGTCAAAAGTACTTAAAGTCAAAAGATGTGAAGTTAAGTCACAACTCTTTTCTCTTGTTAGCTGAGACACCTTGGCAAGTGCCTTCCCTTCTCTAGACCTTAATTTACTTACCCAGAAAATCATGAGGCTGGACTAAATTATATTTAAAGCATGTTCTAGAACTAATATTTTATTTGCTATTTCTTTCATGAAGTCCTTGTCAGTTCCCTAATAGTTGGTGCCTTTCCCCTGAAATTATCTTAGATTTATTTTGTATCTTTCTTATATATGTATACATACACACATATATACATATACACTTATATATGTATACAAATGTATAATTATACACATAATAGGTACCCATTATGTACACATATATTATATACACGAGTATATATTTATTACATGCACATTATAAATATACATTATATGTATATACATGCACATATATATGGTATATACATGTGTGTATTGTACATATATGGGTGTATTTTCTATATGTTCATCTTATCTTTTGTCAATGTAATGTAAAGTCCTTGAGGCTGGGGCCTGTTTCATTTTTATATCCATATCCTCATAATTTGCTCAGTGCCTATACCTCATAGGTACTTAATATGCCTATTGATCAATCAACTGACTCCCTCTTCCTTCTTTGAACTCCTGAACAACATATCATTGTCTATGCCATAGTCTTTCATTTTGTTAATGCAGTCGTATTATTTTCTAACAGTTTCCCTTGTGTAGATAAGTCTGTGCTTCCTTGAGAGTAATGAACTGAATTTTAGACCTTAATGTAGCCTGTAAAGCCATATTCTTAGTAGTGGTTCATGATTTCAGAAAAGTTTGGACCAAATGATTTCTGAGTTCCATTCCAAGTTCAAATTTCTATGATTACAGAGTCACATTGTTAGAGTTGGCAAAATCTCAGAAATCAACTATTCAAACACCTATTCCTAAATGAAAATACATATTTGAGAAATGGTTATGCAGATATCCCTTTAAAGCCTCTAGTGATAAGGAACACATTTCCTCCTGAGGAGATGTATTCAACTATCGGTCATCTGGAAATTTGTATTTCTGATGAGCCAAGGTTGGCTTGCTTGTGATTACCACCTATTGGTTCCTGACTCAACAGTCAAGTAAATCATATCTAATTCCTCTTACCCATAAAAATCCTTTCAAATACCTGAAATCTATTGTCATGAACATACTATATTTTCTCTTCTCTGGAAAAAAATAGTTTCTTTAGCTTTTCCTATTATAAAAAGAGTACCGCTTTCATATGTGGACACTTTGGTTAATAGAAAAGTGAATAAACAAGAATATTTGTGAGAAAATTACTGAAAAAAACTCAGGAAAATGGTACTTAACTCTAAGTAAGGATACAAAGTATCTTTTTTCCTAGCATGTAATTTGCAAGATTTTGAAGATAATAACTGGGAAATCCTGATTCCTAGAAACAATTAGTGACCATGACACAAGTGTATATTGAGTAGTTAGTGTATGTGGCAGTTTTTTTTTTCTTTACCAACATAAGATTCAGGTGAGTCATGTCATTGAAAACACTCTTATTTGTACCAGTATGGTAGCTGAGTTAAATTTAGGGCTCAAAGAAGAGCTCAGAACAGATCTGATCTAAGAAGAGAGCTCAATTCAGATTTGGGGAGAGACCTCAAAGTTTGCCCTGCCATATGCTATCGGAGAACTGGTGAAAGAACAGAAGCTTTGACTTTTTCTTTCTTGGAATAACTGACTGGAGGAAGAAAGTTAGGAGTGTGCTGCAGCCAGCTCCAGCAGGATTGTTAAATTTTCAGTGTGGGCATTTAAGCTCAGAAATCAGGGTTTGATTTGTTGTTTATTGATTCTCTAGACTTAAGAAAGTGTTGATAACGAAGATTAAACTTAAAAGTGTGTGCACATATATTTACCAGAATGTGCCTGTATTGTTTTATTGCTTGAGCTCAAAAGAGTGCAGAGAATAGTCATCACCAGGCTAATGACCTGATGAATGGAGTCTAATAATAATAATAATAACTGATATTTATTTAGTGCTTTATGATTTGCAAATTAGTTTATATCCATTACCTTGTGATCCTCACGACACCTCTGAGGAAAGCCTTTCCCTTTACCTGTCCTAGCATTTTCCCCCACGGCTGAAAGTGGGAAACTCTGAAGCTACCCAAAGGAGCAGACTTAAAAATGCTCCAAAAAACCCAGGCTTCACTATGCATTACTCTTCTACCTCTTTCTTTCTGATGTTTTGTTTTTAAATTGTGGTGAAAGGAGGTGGATTGTGATGAAAAGTTAGCTAAAATTGTGTGCAAAAAGCAAAAACAAAAAGGCTACGCATAAGTGAACATAAAGAAGTTTGGAAGGAGGAACAGACAATTGGGACAGATTTGAAAGTATTGTATAGAATGTATACTCTTATATACTGAAGCAGCATGAAATGGAGATTCACAGTATCGCATAGCATCATCATTTGTGTTTTGGCGTATATATCAAAATGATCTTTATTGATGTTTTAGTTCTGATATTTTAAAAATTTGCATTTTTAAAATAAGATAAAATATACCATTGGAGAAAGACTCTGAAGGACCTTGAATGCTAGGATGAGTAGCTTAGCTCAGGTGGGGTACCTCCTGATCCCCCTAAGTATATACAAGTCCTCTTTTCTTCCTCAAATTATTTTATTTGCTTTTTTATTTATATGTTGTATCCACTCCACAGTGAATGTAAAGTCTTTGAAGACAGGACTTTATTCCTTTACATAGCCAATATTTATCACAGAGAGAAACTACATAACTTACTGGATAGTGAGTTGGCCTCAAAGGCCTGGTTTTAAGTCCCAATCTTAATACATACTATGTGACCCTGGATAAGTCACTTATTCTCTACAGTTCTAGGCAACTCTCTACACATGTATATATACACACACATGTACATGTATTCATAAAAGGTACTAATCTTCACAGATAGAATAATTTTCCTTACCTCATTCCCCATACTATTGATAAGTCCAGGCCACAGCATACTCATTAAAGTGCCTTGTACATAGTAGGCACTTACCACATATTAATTGAATGGAATTGAATTAATACTCTCAAAGGATTTAGTTATGGGAAATGACTTGACCTAGGTCACAAAACCAAGTGGCAGACCAGAGATTGGAACCCAGGCCTTGTGACTCTTCTCTGTTACCTTTCTGTTTTAATGTAACAAGATAATATTCACTCTCTCTTCAATTTAGCCATTGTGACATATAGAGTTTCCTGGAGTTCATTCATTATTCAGGTGGTAGGATGTGCTTTGGATCCCACGCAAGAGAAACATAAGATTGAAGTGGCAGATGGAATGGGATCCTTACAAGGGAACAGCTGCTGCTTTTTTCCTCAATGCAATTCCTTTCTCTTTCAAGTATCTATCTCTCCACTTCCCTCTGGGTTAATTGCTTGCCCATGTGCTCACAAATGCAAGTTTCTAGGTAGGTCTGATTTTCACCAGACATGTCTTGGAAGTGAAGAGTGAAACTCAATATTAACCATTGACCTGGTATCAAAGAAAATGTAAGTAGCAATTAATAAATAAAGCCTTCAAGGAGAGGATATTTTATCTTCTAACTTAATACTTCCAATAATTATTATTTTAAATTTATCTTGTATATAGCTTGCTTGTACATAATTCTTTACATGTTGTCTAACTCATTAGATTGCAAGCTTCTCAAGGGCAGGAACTATCTTTTGCTATTTTTTTGTATCCCCAGCACTTGGCACAGTATTTGACAGGTAGTAGGCATTTATATTTGTTTATTGATTGATTGTTCATTACCTTACTTTGTATCTCCAACTCTTAGCACAATGCCTGGCACGCGGTAGGTACTTAACAAATGTTTTTTAACTGATTGACTGACTATATCTAACCTGAAACTAGCACCTCATCCTTGACATCTAATATACTGGAAAGAGAAGTGGACTTGGAGTCTGGATAATTTAGATTCAAATCCCACATCTGAAACTGTGTAACTACAGGAAATTACCAAGTCTTTCTGAGCCTCAGTTGAAATAACAATGTTGCTACCGGCTGCTGTGGCTGTGTGAGCCCATTAACACCAGCACACAGGAGGGCTGCTAGCATAGGTTTTTTGATCTGTTTTTCTAAGGAAAGCAATTTTAAGGGGTTAACAATCTTACTTTAATTAAACATACATAGATTATTCACTTAGTTCAGGGGGAAAAGCCAGCACTCTGACCTTCAAAGAAAATACAAACAGAAATTACAAACAGATCAACAGACAGGCTTTGTCTGATCAAGACATCGCATATGGTTATCAAAAAGAGAGGTACCAATATCTCGGTTTTCAAAGCCGCAGGGACTCTTTCAACAACTACCCAAAGTCTCTTCACCAACACTCTTTCAATGAGTGTGCCTCCAAAGGCAAAACACTAACCTCTCAGTTTATATGCACTTGTCCAGGATCAAAGGGCATCACAACCAAGCAACTCAAACCTATGTGAACTAGTCTTTATTGTTTCTTAAGTGGGTCAAAGACTCTTGGTTCAATCAAAAAAACAAAAGACAAAAAAAGGCCACTTTGCTTGCCATTACATTTAATATATTTAGTATTCAGTATTGATTTTCTTTTTTTTGGGCAGAGGAAGGCATTTTATTACGCTCCTTGAGAGAGTGGGTGTAATGCTCACGGGAGCACTCACACTGATACAGCTGCAGGAGCAGGGGTAACCATTCCCTCCACTCCTGCTAGAGTCATGGTTAGTTTAAAATCTTTGTTTTTTACATAGTTTTCCTAGGTTATACAGTTTATATAAATAGGGTAATAAGGATACAGAAGCAAAAGTGAAGTTAATTAGATTTATTTTGTCTTAGTTTAGGATTAAACTATAATTCTTTTACTTCCTCTACTTTCCCTCTTTAACATATGCAAATTATGCAAATCAGTAGGCCTGGATTCTTGACCAAGACCAGACCCTAGATAAGCTTGAACTGGTTCAAGTGGGTTTGTCCTCTCTAATTCCCTAGACTGCTTTCTCAAAAAGTATGCACGTGCGTACAAGCCTCTGACCTCTCACCTGACCGACCTTGAGGCCTGGTCTCTGCTAAAGCTGGGGTGGGGGAGGGCGGGGAAGCACACCTTTAGTTCTGTGGAAACAAAACTCCTCCTCCCATTTCTTAAAATTTCCCCCTCTTCTTTTATTCAAATTTTTGTTTCCACATTTTTAATATTCCCTTACTCTCTTTCTCATCTGAATTTTTCTCCTTAATCATCACCCCCTTAAATATGGGAAGGATTGATTGACGCATTGACAAATCAAAGGGGGCAGTCCCCTTTGTAAATACAGATACAGAGACCCAAAAGAAAACGACAACGCAACCGTCCCTTTAAGATTCAAAAGTCTCTTCCCATAAGTTGTCTGGCAGGGAACATCAATGAAGTCTTCTGGTCCTTGGTATTAGTTCCAGCCATCTCCAGCATCTTCTTCTTGCCTTCTTGTAAGAACCAGCTTTCTTTCCATTCTCCTACAAAAGTTACCTTGGCACAATTTTCTAATCCTTATACCCTGATACCCTGATCATTTTTACAAATTCAAAATTGGAACTTTGGCCAGTTGCCATGTTTAAGAAATTTTACATCAGAACCCAGTTCCTTATACTTTACGTTAACTCTTTACATACTTAACATGTTTTACATTAATATTTCCTCACCAGGAGGATGATATTTCACTAAGGAATTAACAGCAGACTCCAGCACATACATAAATACATTAGATAACCAATTCTTAACACAGTACATATAACATCATAAACTTTTAGTCATGCCATGTTTCTTTGATGGCATTTACAAAACAAACCACAAGCCGTTCTTCTTTTAACATTACTAATTGTAACAAAGCTTTAGACAAGCATGATAATTAACCAAATAACAAAATATTCTCACAAGCCCTTGACCTAATTGTCTCCATACCATTTTCAAGAAAAAAACCTGACTTAACACTAGTCCCAGTCCTGGAGTAATCTAAGATGTTCCATAATCAATTATTTTAATAGATTTACAAAACCTTCTGATTATAGAAATTTGCCACCAAGTGAGCAGGCACTTAGAGTAAGGGGACCATATTTTTCCCAGCTTCCTGTCAACTCCAGGCAGAGGCTATGTCAAGCTGCAAGGTGCATTGAGCCAGGCTTAGTCTGCCAGGTTTCAGCTGAGGCATCAGGTCAAGACGGTCCCACCTCAGCACATGCTGAACAGTTGCCCCCTCGACTTTGCCAAGAAATCATACCTGCGGCTCATGCCTGCCCTCCCACAGGGCTGCTGGCATCTTGGGTCAGCCTTCCTTGATACTCACACCTGGAGTTAGACTCAGAGAAACAGTCAGTTAACAGTCCCATTAAGGCAAGTTCCAATGATTAGTGACTATTGCCTAAGGAACATCCTTAAAGCTAGCTCTAAATAGCTTGCATGCATTTCCTCCCTTGTTCATAAAATCTTCCCATTAAGATCATAAGTTACTGCTCTAACACATTTGCACCAGTTTCTCCTCTATTTTTCTATTCTTCTCTAATTATACCTGATCTGAAAGATCTTTATGTTTTAGACGATGGAATGAATTCAAATCCACATTTAACTTTTTCCATCAACACAATTCTACAACTTATCTCTCTTAAAGAGACTTACATTGAAATTCCTTTCCCCAAACTGAAGATGTCTCTGATTTAGTTCCAGTGATTAATTACACTATTTGTATCAATACCTAATTGCTCTTATATCACTTTAAAACATCTAAGGACCCTATCCCACAAAGATGCAATATAGCTTTAAATCCCAGCCTTAGTCTATGGGATAATGATTCAATAATATTATCTCATAAAACTTCTCCCCCCCCCTTTTCGGATTTTTGCTCCCACAATTCTTATTCACTCCTATTCTCAATTTGTTTTAACATTAATTCACATTCTTCATCATCTTTCCCATCATCTGTTTTTACAATCAACATTTTTACCCTCCCTCCTTCATTAAAATATACCGCCCCCATACCCTGAATGGCAGTTTTGGTAACCAATTGTATAATACAGGGTATATGTAGAGGTAACAAGAATAGGCCACATAATGCTAGCAGGAAGACTCCAATAATTTGTTTCCACCAGGAACCCTTGAACCAATCAAAACAAGAAGGATTGAATGGACTGGTCCATGTCTGAACTGGGACATGTGCTAGTTTCCTGATACTATTAGTAATTTCTTTTACAGCCCATCCATTATCATCCATTTTTATGCAACAACCAGAGAGGCTGAGTTTCCCACAAACACCTCCCTCTTCTGCTAGCAAATAATCAAGAACCAATCTATGTTGCAGTACAGCCTCTCTGGTTTTGGTGCCCTGATCAGCCAGTACGTCCAATGCCTTGGCAGTCTGGTTGGTGATAATCTCTACCACAGATTTTGAACAATTCCTTGTGGGGGCCACTCATCTCCCCATCTCCCCATTGGCATCCCTGGCGACTGTTAGGGAAGTATCTATCCCCAGCTTGAACCTCTCACTTGGGGGCATTAGATCGTCATATAGTTGTATTCCCAATTTGTTCCCTTCTTGTCCTGCTAAAAAGAAAAATTTTGGTCTAACCAACCCCACATAGCACACCCCTGTCCAATTTAAAGGGATATGGGTATAGGCCATATGGCCACAAAGCCAATAATGTCCTTTTAGGGCTGGTTGCTCTGTCTTGTGTATTTTGGAAGCATTCCAAACAAAGGGATAATATTGCTTATCTTGGAACCCCAAGGGCCCTCCTTGGTAAGACCAGGTTCCATTCCTTCTATATGGGCACCTCCACAGCTGCTCTGTCCTTCTCCACTCACACTTTTCTACCCGGGGGCTACTTGTTTTGTTACTTTTACTCCAAAAAGTATCAAAATGTCCAAAATAAGAACCATTATCCCATCCCCACTGTCTATAAGGATCCAGGAGTAGTCCACTAGTTTTTCTTTCTGCTTGACACCTTGCTATAGCTACTGAGTGCCAGAAATTCCGACCTATATTACCCTTATTCATAAGCCTTATACCACAAGAGGTCATTAGGTCTGGTATGGAAGAGACCAATTACTAAGGATCCAGGCCGGACTCAGAGGTACAGGTACCCAGGGCCAATTTTCAAATTGTTGTGGACCCCCACAGATCCAACAATTGGTTACATTATTCTGGCAATGATTTCCATCAGTTGAGTAAACTTATTCTCTTCCTTCCATGGAGGGGAGATAGGGGCTCCAATGGTCAGAGCGATCCAAGTAACCAAGACAATAGGAGTCTGGATCTCATTTTCTTGCCTAATTTTTACCTTAAGTTACCTAACTTTCCTAATTTTTAGCTCTCTTTTACCTTTTCCAGAAGAAATAAGCCTGTGCTTTCCCTTATGCCTCCCCCCTTATTCTGATGGAAGGAAAAAAAAATGCCACTGTCCCTGTTATCCCCACTATTCCTAATTTTCAACTAGTGGAATAATCCCTCCATCCTTCATTGAAGCTGGTATATACTGAATGATTAACAAGATAATGGAAACAATATTAATACAAAGGTTATTAGTCCGTTCTCTCCTGGTGTCCCTCTCCCTTCCAGTGTAGAATAATCTTCAAGGGGTCGGAATTGTCCTTAATAGTCCATTCTTGGGATTCCCCCCACAGGTCCTTTTACCTTGGTGTAATGAGTCCACCCTTTCTCAGCAGTTCGTATAGAGGTCTCTGTAGTGAGAAATACCTGGAACGGTCCCTCCCAGCTGGGCTGAAGCTTAGTTTCTTTCCAGGATTTAATCAGCACCCAGTCTCAATAGGTTTGAACTGCAACCAATTAGCTTACAGGTAGAAATTCAGCAGGCCTTCTAAAAATTATACAAAAAGATTTTACAGAACATTTTTCAAAAGTATTTTACAGCTCTAAAATGAGATGTGTCTCCTTCTTAAAGCAAAATAACCTTTAAACATTGGACTTAATTCAAATTCCCAAAGTGCCATCACCAATTAGTCCATAAACCTCCAGATTAACATACATAAATATATCTTTAGATGATACAGGCTTGAAAATCACACCCCTGTATTTTTCAAAGTATTATAACAACTCAATTCTTTGTTATTACACAATTTCCAGATATCACAAAATTCTTTAGTCAAAAAGGTGTTGTAATGGGGAAAACACTTAGTTTCTATACATTACAAACCCTTTGTCCATAGGAATCCCTCTACCCTGAAAACTTTACACAAGAATGAATATCCAAAAATCCTTGGTTCACTTAACAACATCAATTTCTTAACTAAGTACAATTCTTAATCTAACCTCTAGATTACAAGAGAAAGTATTTTAATCACTAGTGGTAACATTTTCATTTCTAAGGCCCAATACTCTTAGCATTGTAAGAAAATTTATAAAGCCACATTTCTAACCATTCACAATGTATCCTGAATTGACAGGAGGACCCAACAAGGCCTTTGTATAAATACTTGATTTATAGCAAAAACAATTTCAATTGAACTTCCAGACAAAACTTGGAAGTCATAATTTCTTAGGTTATAGCAATTGTCCAACTTCTTAATCTAATGCAGCTCTAACATAATGTAACAATGCCCTAAACATTATTATGTATGTAAAATTTGAACTACCCATTTCAGTCTAGGTAAATATATTTCTAAAGCAAATATGACAGTTTAGAATTATCAAATTTTCATCACATCCTTTAAAAGCACCCAATTCCCATATATCAAACTCAGATTAAAATCACAATGGTCTTCTCAAACTTCACAATCTAAGAGAATTTTAGAAATACAGAAACAATAAATTTCAGATGACATCAATTGCACTTCCAGATTACCACATATAGGAATTGTTGATCCTATTACTTCTGGTATATGTAAAAATTTGAGTGAAAACCTGTTGACCCTTCCAATAGATAGGGGTCCATCCTCACCCTTAACTCCCATAACCTTTAGGATTTTTCTCCCAATTTTTACCCCAATGGGTAGTGTACAAAGGGAAGATCTCTCTGTCCCTGTGTCTATCAAGAATATTATGTCTTCTTTATGATCCCCAAACTTTAGGTTTACTAGGGGTTCTCAGCTGGGTCTGGACCCCAATAGTCTTCTTCTTCAAAAGTGAGAAGGGGAGCTACCTGTTCTTCCTTTCTTAAGTCAGGACACTCTCTCTTAAAATGTCCTTTATTACAATAGTAACAGACTACCTGCCCATTTACCCACATCTCTCCTATATCCTGAAGCCCTGTGCCCTTGGAGATTCTCCCTTAAGAATTGTTTATGATCGCCTCTTCCTTCTTGCTTCCTCATAATTTCCCACATAGTATTGGCCATGACCTGAGCTTTCTGTTTCTGTCTTTCATCCTCCCGCCCTACATATACTTTCTGAGCCTCTCTCAATAATGCGCCTATTGATCTCTCACTCCATCTCTCTCACTTTCTTATTTATATCCAGCCATACCCTAGTGACAAAGTTTACTTTTAGCATCCCTTGGGCCACAGTGATGAGGGCACAGTCTCTGGGAACCCCCTTCAATCTGGAATACAGTCTCTAGGAGCCCCCTTGAACTGTCCTTGAATCTTCCAACTAGATCCGGCCTTCCCCTAAGGCCACAAGCCTTACATTATCATTAGGCCCAAATCTCTACCTAGCCTTGCTCTTTATTGTCCAGCTACTTCCCACCCTTGACACTGTCAATATCCATGCCTTCAGCTACTTCCAACCCTTAATTCCATTCTCTTGGTTGCTGGAGTCTGACCTCATCTCATCCTCCTTAGATTCCTCCTCAAGACCCTTCCTAAAGCCCTCCACTAGTCACCCCAGACCACCCCTCAATGCCTCCTACAATCTTTGTGTGTATAATCTCCATCTTGCCTCCATGAAGGTGCCCAGATTCAATCTAGCTCAGCCCAGACTAAATCTGGCCCACCTGACAGGCATCACAAAGGGGTGGGACCTCCCAAGACAACCCATCATGGTGAACCTCCAACAAACCCCGTCCCCTCCCTTGGCCGAGAATTCCTTCGGCAGGACTCAGCGTGTGGGCACCTTGGGGTCTTGAGCACCCCCAGAAACCAATGATTCACTAACAACCTCTTTAACAGGATCCTGAATATCTCCTAATTCTTTCTAGGAACTGAGAAGGAGATTCATTATTTTTTCTGATTTCAAAAGCCTTATATTCTGTGATTTTGGCACAGCTTCCCTTATCCCTTCTATTACCAATTGTCTAAGATCCTGCATATTCCTATGATGTTCTTTAATATTGTTATCACAGCTTGGATCTTCATTTGGGAATTTTCTATCCACAGCTACCACTCCTGGTCCTGGAGGGTGTCCCCTTTCTCATCCATCCATGGCTGCCTTTCTAATCAAACCCTTTTCTTCTCCCATAAACAGGAGGTTGAGCAAGGACATTAATTCTGCCTAGTATTAGGAATATTTGCCTGGCCAAACTTATTAAAAAAAAACTTTATTTCATATCATTATTTGCTTTAAGAACCATCCAGTTTTGAATTTGGCACCCCGCTTTCTCCAAGCTTCATCTTAGGCATACTGGCAATTAACAAAATGCCTAAGGATTCTAAGGATTTTTGAGGGGAAGGGGTGTGGGCACTTCTCTTAAAAAAAAAAAAAACCTTTTGGACTCTTAAGGACCACATGGGCTTGCAACTTCCCCCACTCATTCTTTATACCAAGCTAAAATATGTCTCAGTTTCCCCTTCAGCCTGCTGCCTCTGATAAAGGGAAAAATGCCTTTCAGTTTTCTAAGGGCTCCTCCCTAGGTGGGGCCTGGCAGCCCCTTGAGAGCAAAGGAGCCTACCTTTCTAAGCACTAACTAATCCTAATTGACACACCCAGTCTTCTAAGATGGAGTGGGGGGCAGGGGGTGGCCAAGAGCACATGGCAGCTAAGAGGAGCACATGGACTGAATACCAGGTGGTCTCAAGCTGCCATTCTACAACCCCCACCTAAATTCCTTTTCTATCTTCCTTTCTTTCCCAACCTTTACTGAAACTTTTTACTCTCCGTATTTCCAATTTCAATCTTTCCTTTCCTAATCTTGACCCAAATTTCAAATAAATAAATGACATACTCACCAAGCTTTCCTTTTTCCCAGCTGCTTTCTTTTTACCTTAAAACTTAAAAATGACCAACAATTTTTAATCACATTCTAAGCGGACCACTAAACCTCTTTAAAGTGATTATCCTACAGACCCCTTTTACTTCTATAGTTTTTAAAACACTTTGCTTGATGTTAGACTGACTCAATACAAAATACAGATTTTATTTTTTAGAATCTAACCAACCCTTAATTCAGAGCCACCAGTCCTCCCCACTGGCAGCTTCAGCTCTGATTCCTTATCTAACTATTTTAAAACCAAAGGAGCCCATTTCAGTCTCCTAGAGTTAAACATTTTTACCTGAACATAGAACAAAAAAAAGCACAGACAAAACATTAGGTAGACAGACATTTCACATGAACAATTTAGAATTTGAATTCAGACTCACTTCCATTATTAAACCAAATCACTTTCCTTGGGTCCACCCACGAGTGCTTTTCTTCCAAGCACTAGGAGAAATCCATTCTCCTCACCTAGGTGCACTTTCCCTGGGTTGACTTATTGTCTTCCCAGATAGCCAATATTCCTAACGGGCAGAGGAATGTTAGGAGGATCCTTTCCATCCTCCCCAGGTACCTTTTCTTAGATCTCTTATTTCTCATGCTAGGCAAACCTTACTCCTCAACCTAGAACCCCCAGACTTGACAAGGCAGTACTACCCGTTTGTTCCTACCTTGCTCAGGTGACCTGACTTGCGCAGTCCCCGGCCATTCCCTTTGCGTTCCTCTGCACACTCTTCTTGTTCAAACAAGGTCTCGGGTCCTTCAGAGCCTCCAGGGGGTTTTCAGCTTAGACAGTGGGACCGCTCTAACAGTGAGTGGGAGTGCTCTTCCCTCTGCCCTATCTTATTCACCCTTCCTGGGGTCTTCAGAATCCTGCGACAAGCCCCCAAATTGTGAGAAACGTGGTTTTGGGGACCACTGGACTTCCTAGGCAGAGCCAAAGTCCTGAGGAAGAACCCTAGGATAATCCTTAGGGAAGGCTGTACAGACCAGAGGACTCCCAGAGGAAGACCAAGTGGTAGCCATCCCTTAATCTGTGGGGATCACAGGACACGTGAAGACAAGATCCAGGAGTAAGCCTGGCAAGCTTCCTCTGCCGGTTGCTTCCCTTCACTTGACCTTAGGAAAATCCATGTGATTTGCCCATTCTCACCCAAAGAACTCAAGACCAAAGGGGGCAGAGGAAGGCATTTTATTACGCTCCTTGAGAGAGCGGGTGTAGTGCTGACAGAAACACTCACCCAGTATTGATTTTCACAAGAGTTTGAATTACAAATTTTCTCCCCATTTCTACCCTCCCTCCCACTCCAAGATGGCGTATATTCTGGTTGCGCTGTTCCCCAATCAGCCCTCCCTTCTGTCACCCCACTCCCCTCCCATCCCCTTTTCCCTTTCTTTCTTGTAGGGCAAGATAAATTTCTACACCCCATTGCCTGTGTATCTTATTTTCTAGTTGCATGCAAAAACTTTTTTTTTGTTGTTTTTGAACATCTGTTTTTAAAACTTCGAGTTCCAAATTCTCTTCCCTCTTCCCTTCCCACCCACCCTCCCTAAGAAGTCAAGCAATTCAACATAGGCCACATGCGTATCATTATGTAACCCTTCTGCAATACTCATGTTGTGGACGACTCACTATATTTTGCTCCTTCCTAACCTATCCCCCTTTATTGAATTTTCTCCCTTGCCCTGTCCCATTTCGAAAGTGTTTGTGTTTGATTACCTCCACCCCCATCTGCCCTCCCTTCTATCATTCCCCCTTTTTTATCTTCTTCTTCCTCTTTTTTTCCTGTGGGGTAAGTTACCCAATTGAGTATGTATGGTATTCCCTCCTCAGGTCAAATCTGAGGAGAGCAAGGTTCGCTCATTCCCCCTCATCTGACTTCTCTTCCCTTCCTACAGAACTGCTTTTTCTTGCCACTTTTATGCGAGATAATTTACCCCATTCTATCTCTCCCTATCTCCCACTCTCAATATATTCCTCTCTCATCCCTTAATTTGATTTTATTTCTTTTAGATATCTTCCTTTCATCTTCACCTCACCCTGTGTCCTCTCTCTCTCTCTCTCTCTCTCTCTCTCTCTCTATATATATATATATATATATACACACATATACACATATACATATACATACACATACATATATACATACATACACACTCATATATACATATATATATACATAAACATATATATATACATATATATATACATATATATATATATATATATATATATATATATATATATATATATATATACATATATGAATATTCTCTTCAGCTATCCTAATACTGAGGTCTCATGAATCATACACATCATCTTTCCATGTAGGAATATAAACAAAACAGTTCAACCTTAGTAAGTCCCTTGCAATTTCTTTTTCTTGATTACCTTTTCATGCTTCTCTTGATTCTTGTGTTTGAAAGTCAAATTTTCTATTCAACTCTGGTCTTTTCACTGAGAAAGCTTGAAAGTCCTCTATTTTATGGAAAATCCATATTTTGCCTTGGAACATGATACTCAGTTTTGCTGAGTAGGCGATTCTTGGTTTTAATCCTATCTCCATTGACCTCCGGAATATCGTATTCTAAGCCCTTCATTCTATTAATGTAGAAGCTGCTAGATCTTGGGTTATTCTGATTGTTTCCACAATACTCAAATTGTTTCTTTCTGGCTGCTTGCAGTATTTTCTCCTTGATCTGGGAGCTCTGGAATTTGGCGACAATATTCCTAGGAGATTTCTTTTTGGGGTCTATTTGAGGAGGCAATCGATGGATTATTTCAATTTCTGTTTTGCCCTGTGGCTCTTGAATATCAGGGCAGTTCTCCTTGATAATTTCTTGAAAGATGATATCTAGGCTCTTTTTCTGATCATGGCTTTCAAGGAGTCCAATAATTTTTAAATTATCTTTCCTGGATTTATTTTCCAGGTCAGCAGTTTTTCCAATGAGATATTCCACATTGTCTTCCATTTTTTTCATTCTTTGGGTTCTGTTTTGTAATATCTTGATTTCTCATCAAGTCACTAGCTTCCACTTGCTCCAGTCTAATTTTTAAGGTGGTAATTTCTTCAGTGGTCTTTTGGACCTCTTTTTCCATTTGGATAATTCTGCCTTTCAAGGCATTCTTCTCCTCATTGGCTTTTTGAAGCTCTTTTGCCATTTGAGTTAGTCTAATTTTTAAGGTGTTGTTTTCTTCAGTGTGTTTTTCAGCATTTTTTTGGCTTTCCTTTAGCAAGTCACTGACTTGTATTGCATGGTTTTCTCGCATCATTCTCATTTCTCTACCCAATTTTTCCTCTACTTCTCTAACTTGATTTTCCAAATCCTTTTTGAGCTTTTCCATGGCCTGAGACCAGTTCATGTTTTTCTTGGAGTCTTTTGTTGTAGGCTCTATGACTTTGTTGACTTCTTCTGTTTGTGTGTTTTGTTCTTTTTTGTCACCAAAGTAAGATTCAAAAGGCTGAGACTGAATCTGAGTGCGTTTTCGCTGCCTGGCCATATTCCCAACCAACTAACTTGACCCTTGAGTTTTTCAGCGGGGTATGACTGCTTGTAGACTAAAGAGTTCTATGTTCCACGTTTGGGGTAGATGCACCAGCTCTGCTACACCAGCACTCCTCCTTCTCCAAGAGCCCCCAACCTGGACTGGGCTTAGATCTTCAGCATGCTGTGCACTCTTGCTCTGATCTGCCACTTAATTCCTCCCACCAGGTGGGCCTGGGGCCAGAAGCAACTGCAGCTGTAGCTGCCCTACCTCTGTTGCCCCTGGAGCGGTAGCTAAACTGCGAACTCCTTCCACTCCCACAGCTTTTCATACTAACCTTCTCTGTTGTCTTTGGTGTTTGTGGGTTGAGAAGTCTGGTAACTGCTGCAGCTCACTGATTCAGGGTGCTAGGGCACTTTCAGCCCAGCTCCTGGTCTGGTTGTTCTATGCCCCTCACGCTGGGCTCTGCTCCACTCTACTCTGCTCTACTCCCAGCTCTGTGCAGCATAGAACTCACCCAGAGACCATGCAGGCTGTCCTGGGCTGGAGCCCTGCTTCCCTCTGTTCTTTTATGGGTTCTGCATTTCTCGAATTGGTTCTGAGCCATTTTTATAGGTTTTTGGAGGGACTCGGGGGGAGCTCATGCTAGTCCCTGCTTTTCTGCCATCATCTTGGCTCCATTGCCATTACATTTGAAAGGCAAAACTCATCAAAGGCACTTGATTACCTCAGCATTCCAAGGGAGAAAACAGTGAAAAAAGTCCCACCCTAATTATCACAGCATCAGTCAAGTCCAATAATTTATATGTTGGACATGGAGTCAGAAAATCCTGAGTTTGAATCCAGCTTCAGATCCTTACTTGTTATTGTGACCTTGGGTAAGTCACTTAATCTCCGTTTGTCTCCATTTCCTGAACTATAAAACAAGGATAATAATAGCACCCACCCCTCATGGATGTTCTTAGGATCAAATGAAATATTTGTAAAGAGCTTAACAGAGTTCCTGGAACATAGCAGGTGCTAAATAAAAGCTAGCTATTATTAATATTATTACATTACTGACATAATTGAAAAGATAGAGATTTGCTATAAACTCTGTTAAAGGGTGAGACCCACAATGCTGACAAAATCACAGATTCTTGATGTATTGACACATAAAGAAATACTTCCTAGTACTCAGGGCTGTTCAAATGTGAAATGGATTGTTTTGCCCCATAGTGAGTTCCCTGATATTCTATGTATTCAGGCAGAAACTGCTACTGTTCTTGCTAAAGTAGAGTTCAAGTTAGATGGGCTTCTACAGTGTATTACAATACAAGTATTTTGTAATTTTGTGATGTCCTCGGTTTTAACAGAGTAATATTTCAATGTAGAATGTCCTGGAGAGAATAAGCAGTGTTGTATTCCTGGGTGGAAATGGGATAAGTGTCAATGTAATTTCAGTTTTTTTTTTCCTAACCAACCAAGCTACTTTTGTTTACATAGACTAGAAGGGGTGATGAAATGGGGTTTATCACACTATCATTCAAGCTATTTTCAATTGAAGCAATATATCCATGGTGACATTTACCTCTGCTAGGGGGTTATGATAAGACCTAAAAAAAATTTCAGAACATCTTAGATAACAGTTGAATTGAAAGACTCAGCAGAGAATGTAGAGGACAAAACAATTAAGAGAAGCATTCAAAATAAGAGAAGCAATTAAGAGAAGAGTGGAAAAAAAGAAGAATTCTAAGGAGAGTTCAATGAATTGACATAATCTCAAGCTAAACTTCACAAATCCTGATGGCGGAAAAGTTTTTTTTTAAACAAAATTCATCAGGAAAAACAAAAGATCCAGAATATCAAGGGAATTAATGAAAAGAAATGCTAAAGAAGGTTGTCTAACCATATCAGATATTAAACTCTATTATAAAACAGTAGTCATCAAAACTATTTGGTACTGGCTAAGAAATAGAGTGCTGGATCAGTGCAATAGGTTAGGTACACAAGACATAGTAGACAATGACTATAGCAATCTACTCTTTGATAAACCCAAAGAGCCCAGTTTCTGGGTTAGGAATTCACTATTTCACAAAAACTGCTGGGAAAACTTGAAAATAGTATGGCAGAAACTGGACATAGACCCATATCTTACACCATATACCAAAATAAAGTCAAAATGGGTTCATGATTTAGGAATAAAGGCTGATACTATAAGCAATTTGGGAGAGCAAGGAATAATTTACCTGTCAGATTCATGGAGATGGGAAGAATTTATCTAAACAAGAAATAGAGAGCATTATAAAATGCAAAATGGATAACTTTGATTATGTTAAATTGAAAAGTTTTTTGTACAAACAAAGCCAATGCAACAAAGATTAGGAAGGAAGCAGATTGGGAAAGAATTTTTACAATCAGTGTCTCTGACAAAGGCCTCCTCTCTAAAATGTACAGGGAACTGAGCCAAATTCATAGGAATACAAGTCATTCCCCAATTGAGAAATGGTCAAGGGATACGAACAGGCAGTTTTCAGAGGAAGAAATTAAAGATATCTATAGGCACATAAAAAATGCTCAAAATCACTACTGATTAGAGCAATGCAAATCAAAACAAGCCTTAGGTACCACATCTCTCCTGTCAGATTGGTCAACATGACAAAACAGGAAAATAATAAATGCTGGAGAGGATGTGGGAAAATTGGAACATTGTTACGTTGTTGGTGGAGTTGTGAACTGATCCAGCCATTCTGGACAGCAATTAGGAACTATGCCCAAAGGGCTATAAAAGTGTGCTTGCCCTTTGACCCAGCAATACCACTTTCAGGACTATATCCCAAAAAGATCACACAAGTAGGGAAGAGACCCATATGTACAAAAATATTTATAGCAGCTCTTTTTGTGGTGGTAAAGAATTGGAAATCAAGGGGATGCCCATCAAGTGGGGAATAGCTAGACAAATTGTGGTATATGAATGTAATGGAATACTACTGTGCTTTAAGAATTGAGAAGTATGCAGATTTCCTAATAACCTGGAGAGATTTACATGATCTGATGCTGAGTGAAGGAAGCAGAAGCAGGAGAACATTATACATGATTACAGACACACTGTATCTGTGATGACTAACTTTGATAGACTTGGCTCTTTGCAGCAATACAAGGTTCAAAGATAGCTCCAAAAGACTCATGATGGAAAAAGCTATCCACATCCAGAGAAAGAATTACAGAGTCTGAATGCAGATTGATGCAAACTATTTGCTCTCTCTTTTTCTCCTTTTTTGGTTCTGTATCTTCTTTCTCATGATACATTCCATTGGTTATAGTTCTTCTCTACAACTTGACTATTGTGTAAATAAGTTTAATTTGAAGGAATATGTAGAACCTATAATGGAATACATGCTGTCTTTCGGGGGCGGGGGAGAGGATAAGGTGTGGGAGAAAATTCAGAACTCAAAAACTTGTAGAAGTGAGTGTTGTAAAACAAAAAATAAAAAGTAAACTAAAAAAAATAAGAAAAGGTTTGGGGTTTTTTTTAGATACTGGCTGATAGAGCTGCCTAAGGATTCTAAGGGATGTTTCATAGATAGCATTCTAATAGAAGGAGGCCATATTTGGGGGAGAGGCTTTCTAATCACACAACCTTCATCAGATGGAGCATAAAGCAAGAGAGGGCTCTGAACAAACACCTCAGTTAAAAACTATAGTATGGCTGATGTTCACAAGGAGGCTGAAGAGGGGAGAAGAAACAGTACTAAACGCTCCATTGCAGGAGAGTGGCTCATTGAGCACTTTTCTACCCAGGGAGTGGTAGATAAGTATAATGATAAGGGTAACACTAAGGATGATGATGGTGATGATGGTGGTGGTGATTATGATGATAACAACAACAATGATGGCAGAGACTGTCTTTTGCCTCTTTTTTATCCCCAGAGGTTAGATAGTGCTTGGCTCATGATGGGAGCTTAAGATATCTTTATCAATAGATTAATAATAAAGACCCATTTAAAATTCAGTTCAACCATGGATAACACAACTGCAAAGAAGGTTAATACCAGCCATGCTGATGCACAATTGGGATTTCATACGTCCTGAAACAAATGAGATAGTTATAAAAGACCAACATGAACCTTGAAATACTGGCTAATTGGGCTCCAGAAATATCATTCATTGAGTTAACCCCTTAATGAGAAAAATTCAACTGCTACTAAAGGTCACAGAAGCTGATGAGGTATCATGTGTAATATCAATTAAGTTGGGACTATTTTTGCTGTTTTATAATGATAAATTAAGTGTCTTTGATTGAGCCTTACTAGGTGCTAAACCCCAGGCCCAAACCACTATCTACTAGGTGCTAAGCCTATGTGGGGTCGTGAAGCCATCAGGGTCTTAAGGGGAGTTGCTAAGACCAGAGCCAATAGTAGGAGCCTAAGTTCTGGTCACTCAGATGATCTTTGATGACGGCTAAAGAGTGTATAAAAAGAGAGAACAGAGCTATTTGCTTGACGTTCTCACTCCTGGAGGCACAGGATTCTGGGCAGCCAGTCTGAGAGCCTCCGGGCTCACCCAGATGTTGATGTTTCTTGGTAACTACGAATTGTATTTGGTATGTTTATAATGTATGTATGTAATTTGTTTGTATTTGCTTTGAAGTTCAGGGTGCTGGCTTTTCCCCCTGAACTAAGTGAGTGAAATATGTATATGTTGGATTAAAGTAAGATTGTTAGTCCCTTAATGTTACTTTCCTTAGTAAAGCAGATCAAAAGAACCTGTGCTGGCAGCATTCTTATTGTTGGCTTGTGTTGGTCTTTCACCCCCACAGCAGCTGCTAGCTGAATTGGTGCAACATCATGGAACTGCAGTTTGACCCTACTTGAAACCATTATGATGAGCAGTTTAACAAGGGAAATAGCCAATCAAAAATAGCACTAGTTTTTTGATGCCAGAAGAAGGCAAAATACATATAAACTCATCAGAAATAACTCTACCTTACCCATTGGAAATGCTTTAGAAAAGACCAAGAAAAGTAGACAAACCACAAGTGTTTATGAAATATTCTAAGAAAATCTATTTCCATCATGTACCAGTATTATGTCACAAAAGCATCGGGGAAGATCTCATTACTTTTAGACAATGATTTTATATTATTTTTTGTTTTGTTTTGTATTTGTTTTTTTCTTATTTGTTTCTGGTATGCTGAGTTCTAAATAATGTATAGTATATTGCCAATGCAGGACAATCATTAAAAACATGTACATACACTCACAAGCCCGTGAGCATGTGTATGTGTGTGTTCATAAAACAGACAGACAGACAGACACATACACACACACACACACACACACACACACACACACTTCCCTTCTACACCTAAAACACAGAAAAAGGAGATGAATATATTTGGATTGGAATTCCTTCCTCAGACCCACCTACCAAGGAAAAAATTGTCTGAGTTTCTCAACATGAATCCAACTAGGTGACTACACAAAATCAAATTAATTTTAAAACAGTAATAATTACCTAATTGCCTATTTGCCCATACTTTTTGTCAGAAAGTATAAAAATGTGCCATCCTCTGCCTATGGAAATATATAGAGCTCTTCTTACCATGCTCCATATGTGGAACTCTCAATGAATATCCCTAATTACACATATCAATCATTACCAAAGCCAAAGTGATTTGAGAGAGCTATTGAAGATTTATACAAAGACAGTCGAGAAGTTACACCAATATAAAATTGGTACAGAACTAAAAAATGTAAATGTCATATTTCCCAATTAAAGCACATGAGATTTTTTCAATGCGATAAAAATTTTAGGAGGAAAACATTTGAGAAACTCTGGATTCCCTTAAGTAATAATTAGAAGAAAATTTCAATTGGGAAATGGTTTATAAAAAAATTGTGGCTATATCAAGGGAGAAAATTAAAAGTATAGCTTCTCTGCAAAGCAGGAAAGAAGTAGAATCAGAAATACTCCATAATTATTGTCTCAAATGCTTCACAGTTACTCATGAATGATTAGACTGGCATGGAGGACCTTCTCCATTGAGCTCACAGGAGGTTAGGTACTCAGTCCTCCCTGTCTTATACCAAAGTGCTCTATTTGGAGTATTTTCATAAATAAGTAGTCTATTCTCTTATAAGAAGGGTCTCTATTTTCTCACACTGTTCAGTTCAGTAAATTTCCCCACCGTCACTTTCCTGGGGATGATTTTAATTGTAGTAAATTGGATTATGGCTTGCCAGTCAAGTAGTTCTTTAAAACTCACATCCTAATTAGAAAAAACAACATATACTCTAAAACAGATTTCAGCTACAGGGTAGATGAAAAGTAGGTGGTTCTTTTTTTTTTTTAATTTAAATTTATTTATTTAACATATTCAGTTTTCAGCACTGATTTTCACAAGAGTTTGAATTACCAATTTTCTCCCCGTTTCTACCCCCCTCCCACTCCAAGATGGCATATATTCTGGTTGCCCTGTTCCCCAGTCAGCCCTCCCCTCTATTATCCCACTCCTTTCCCATCCCCTTTTCCCTTCCTTTTTTGTAGGGCAAGATAAATTTCTATGCCCCATTGCCTGTATTTAGTAGCTGCATGCAAAACTTTTTTTTTGTTGTTTTTGAACATCTGTTTTTGAAACTTTGAGTTCCAAATTCTCTCCCCTCTTCCCTTCACACCCACCCTCCCTAAGAAGTCAAGTAATTCAACATAGGCCACATGTGTATCATTATGTATAACCCTTCCACAATACTCATGTTGTAAAAGACTATATTTTGCTCCTTCCCAACCCATCCCCCTTTATTGAATTTTCTCCCTGGACCCTGTCCCCCTTCCAAAGTGTTTGTTTTTGATTACCTCCATCCCCATCTGCTCTCCCCTCCAACATCCCCCCTTTTTTTATCTTCCTCCCTCTTCTTTCCTATTGGGTAATATACCCAATTGGGTATGTAAGGTATTCCCTCCTCAGGCCAAATCTGATGAGAGCAAGGTTCACTCACTCTCCCCTCACCTGCCCTCTCCCCTCCTCCCATAGAACTGCTTCTTCTTGCCACCTTTATGCGAGATAATCCACCCCATTCTATCTCTCCTTATCTCCCTCTCTCAGTATGTTCCTCTCTCATCCCTTAATATGATTTTATTTCTTTTAGCTACCTTCCCTTCATCTTCAACTCACCCTGTGTCTGCTCTCTCTCTTCTATATATACACACACATATATATATATATATATACACATACATATACACACACATAGATATATACATACATACACATTCACATATATATATATATGAATATATACATAAACATATATATATATATATGCATATTCCATTCAGCTACCCTAATACTGAGGTCTCATGAATCATACATGTCATCTTTCCAAGTAGGAATGTAAACAAAAGAGTTCAACTTTAGTAAATCCCTTGCAATTTCTGTTTCTTGATTACCTTTTTATGCTTCTCTTGATTCTTGTGTTTGAAAGTCAAATTTTCTATTCAGTTCTGGTCTTTTCACTGAGAAAGATTGAAAATCCATATTTTGCCTTGGAGCATGATACTCAGTTTTGCTGGGTAGGTGATTCTTGGTTTTAATCGTACCTCCATTGACCTCTGGAATATCGTATTCCAAGCCCTTCGATCTCTTAATGTAGAAGCTGCCAGATCTTGGGTTATTCTTATTGTTTCCACAATTCTCAAATTGTTTCTTTCTGGCTGCTTGCATTATTTTCTCCTTGATCTGGGAGCTCTGGAATTTGGCAACAATATTCCTAGGAGATTTCTTTTTGGGATCTATTTGAGGAGGCATTTGTTAGATTCTTTCTATTTATATTTTGCCCTGTGGCTCAAGAATATGAGGGCAGTTCTCCTTGATAATTTCTTGAAAGATGATATCTAGGCTCTTTTTTTGATCATGGCTTTTAGGTAGTCCAATATTTTTTAAATTATCTCTCCTGGATCTATTTTCCAGGTCAGTGGTTTTTCCAATGAGATATTTCACATTGTCTTCCATTTTTTCATTTCTTTGATTCTGTTTGATAATATCTTGCTTTCTCATCAAGTCACTAGCTTCCACTTGCTCCAATCTAATTTTTAAAGTAGTATTTTCTTCAGTGGTCTTTTGGACCTCCTTTTCCATTTCGCTAATTCTGCCTTTCAAGGCATTCTTCTCCTCATTGGCTTTTTGGAGCTCTTTTGCCATTTGATTTAGTCTATTTTTTAAGTTGTTGTTTTCTTCAGTGTATTTTTCAGTATTTTTTGTGGTCTCCTTTAGCAAGTCATTGACTTGTTTTTCATGGTTTTCTCACATCCTTCTCATTTCTCTTCCCAATTTTTCCTCTACTTCTCTAACTTGCTTTTCCAAATCCTTTTTGGGCTCTTCCATGGCCTGGGACCAGTTCCTGTTTTTCTTGGAGGTTTCTATTGTAGGCTCTTTGACTTTATTAACTTCTTCTGTCTGCATGTTTTGGTCTTCTTTGTCACCAAAGAAAGAATGCAAAGTCTGAGACTGAATCTGGGTGCGTTTTCGCTGCCTGGCCATATTCCCAACCAACTAACTTGACCCTTGAGTTTTTCAGTGGGGTATGACTGCTTGTAGACTAAAGTGTTCTATGTTCCACGTTTGGGGGGGTAGGTGCCAGCTCTGTCACACCAATACTACTCCTTCCCCAAGAACCCCCAACCTGGACTGGGCTTAGACCTTCAGCAGGCTGTGCACTCCTGCTCTGATCCACCACTTAATTCCTCGCACCAGGTGGGCTGGGGGCCAGAAGCAGCAGCAGCTGTAGCTTCCCCAATTCCGCTGCCCTCGGGGCTGGAAGCCGAACTGCGAACTCCTTCCACTCCTGCAGCTTTTCCCACTAACCTTCTCTGCTGTCTTTGGTGTTTGTGGGTTGAGAAGTCTGATAACTGCCATAGGTCACTGATTCAGGGCGCTGGGGATCCGCTCTGCTCCCAGTTCCCAGCTCCCAGCTCCCAGCTTCCAGATCCCAGCTCCCAGCTCCCAGCTCCCAGCTCCCAGCTCCGTGTGGGATAGACTTCACCCAGAGACCATCCAGGCTGTCCTGGGCTGGAGCCCTGCTTACCTCTGCTGTTCTGTGGGTTCTGCAGTTCTAGAATTGGTTCAGAGCCATTTTTATAGGTTTTTAGAGGGACTCGGCAGGGAGCTCACGCTGGTCTGTCCTTTCCAGTCACCATCTTGGCTCCTCCCCCAAAGTAGGTGGTTCTAAGGAGATCTGCAAGGCAGATGTTGTTGTTCATCCCTGGTTCTTAAAGAGGATCAATGACATCTTAAAGGTAAATTGGGTTTCAGTGGAGTAGGGCTGCACAAAGTCAACGGCTTCACTCTTTCCTCCAAGGTCATCAAAATTCAGTGGCAAGACAAAGGTCAAACTGACTCGTGATGGCCCAGGATACTTGCAGGGCAGATAATAATAGCAGGGAGCACATAACATTTCTGTTGTCCTGTTTGCTACTCCAATTGTATCAAGGCTACTTCCAATTGTCCTTTAAAGTTGTTTCTTACAGCCTGATTTCTTTTTATTCAAGCATAAACAATAGTGTTTAATCCACCTGTCCAATATTCTGTGAAATGTTATATACAGATAGGAATTGTACTTGTGGTTTTATTGATATAGGGACCTCCTGGATGAAGAAACAACCTTTCTTAATCCCTGCTGGTACTTTGTCTGCAATTCATATTCTTAAAGACTGGTCTAAAACATTGAGAGTTTCAATGACTTTCCTAGGGTCAAGCAGTCCATATATGTCAAAAGCAGTATCTGAAGCAATTACTTCTTTGCTTTGAGGTCCATTGTTTTTCACTATTCCATATTTCCCATTTTTACCCATAAAAGAATCATTCGTAGGATAGTGACTTGGTCTCAGACTATTTCTATGTAAATGTCATAGGGTAAGATGGTGTCAGGGAGAATGAGAAAAATAATACTAACACGAATAATGACATTTGGTAATAATAATAAAAAGATACTACTTGAATAATAATGGTGATTATATATTAATTATACCAATTCCATTTTTATAGAATTAAGGTTTTCAGCACTTTACAAACCTTGTCTCATCTGACTAATCTAGGTGGTTAAAAAACAAGCTTTATTACCCTTTCATTTGGGGGAGGGACTTACTAAAGATGGTATTGCTAGTGGGCATTGGACAGTCTGTTAGGTAGCTATTAAGGGCTAATGATGAGTTAAAACACCTGGTGGGGCATAGTAAAGAACCGGGAGATCAGTTGACACAACACTTGCTGATAATTAGGTCTACAAAAGAATAACACAACAATATCACTATAAGACCTCACCCTCTTCCTAGTACCAAAAGCATGAGTTGCTTTCCATTATGTATCTGGGCCCAAAATGTTGATATGTACACCTTCTCCCCCACTGCCCCCACCCCCCATCCTCTTAAGACTTGTAAATTGAACAAATATTTATTAAGCACCTATGATCTTCAAACATGTTCCTTGAAGTCCTGACCACACATCCTGTGGATGCCTTATGCATCATCATCATGCAGGTAGACTCTTGGAATAGAACATGTTGGTTGTTGTGTGATAGATAGCGTGCCCAAGATTTATGGGGGAAATGTTCAATTGCTATAGTTATTATACTGATATTAAATTAAATGCCTTCAATATTAATTGTCCTGTATTGACTAGTAAATGTAAATGCATCAGTGGGTGGGGGTTCATGAAGTACAGTTTAACAGAGGATTTTGAATCAATTAATTAAAATAAATTGGTATAGTTAACTGGGTACCCAATGTTGAGGCAGGTAGAGGGAGGAAGGGAAGGAATTTATATGGAACAATTGCTTTTAGTAATCTATGTGTTGTGAGGAATGATTTATAGCTCTTCATTATAATACTAAGATAAAATTAAATTTATGGAGATATTGAAGGCAAAGTTCTAATTTAAAATTTATAACCTTTTTTTTTCTCTCCCCTGAGTATCTATCTCATGTTTCTTATAATATATGGACTCAGTATGACTCACTCAGAATTGTGTCACACCAAACTAGCAGTTATAGAAGGATAGTTCTGCTGCTATGATAATAATAATAATAGACATCATGATTTACAATGTACTTATACAAGCTTTCTCACTTGATCCACAAATCAATCAATCAACAAGTATTATTAATGTGATTATCACCAATTAATCACCAGTAATTACCCTGTGCTAAACACTGGGCATATGAAGAAAGGTAAAAATAGACCCTGCCCTCAAGAAGCCTACATTATAATGGGAGAACATATATAAATAGCTACATACATTGATTATATATACATACATACACACACATTCGGAGCGAGGGAGAGAGAGAGAGAGAGAGAGAGAGAGAGAGAGAGAGAGAGACACACTTAGAAGTAGGAAATAATCAACTGAGGAAAGGTTTAAGCAAGCTTTAAGAAAGATCAGGAAAGGCTTCTTGTAGATTAGAAAATGACATTTTAACTGGGACTTGAAGGAAGACAGAAAAAGCCATAGATGGAGATGGTAAGGGAGGATTCCAGGAGGGGGACGGCCAGTAAAAATGCCCAGGGTCAGGAGATGGAGTGTCTTCTGTGAGGAGCAGCAAGAACACTTGGAATTCACTTTAAAGTTCAGTACACCCTGCTTTGTGAAGATGGATCAGGAAAAGAGCTTAAATGTCTCATTTCATAGGGAAATGTCTCCATCTGGTGGATTCTTTGGGTTTTATTGCCAAAGAATATTTCTCCTAGTTTTTAAACTACCTATAAAATGGGATCTAATAAGACTCCTAACTGATTTTTTTCTTTTAGGATAATCTGGGGTAATTCAACCAGCAAACATTTGTTAAATATTTGTAATTCTATATCTTCAGGAGGTAGTGAGCTCTTCTTTCCTGGAGGTCTTGAAGGGTATTATAGAGGGAATTCTTTTTCAAGCATTAGTTCTTATAGATAGTTCCTATAGATTATCTGTTAGATGCCAACCAGACTTCTACTTTAAAACAATGTTTTATTAATCACCAATTCTGGTGTGTGCTCTTAATTATATGATATATATATATGTATATTATATATATATATGTATATGTATATATAGGAAATGAAACAAAGACAATTACCCTTCCCACAAAGAGGTTATATTGCTGTCATTGCTGGTACATCAAGTACACAAGTAAATATAATATAAAGGAGAGGTGGATGAGGACAAAGGATGGGGAGCCTAAAAGCACTCTAGAAAAACTGGTAGAGGATGAGAATAAGTCCAGCTGGTGAGGAAAGGGAGATGTATTTGAAATAGGAGTGGGAATAATAGAATGATTCATGTAAAAGGTAGTACCTGATCTGAGGTTTTAAGGAAGAAGGATTATGAAATGAAAAGAAGAGGGAGAAGAAATGCATTAGAGGCCAGTGGATGACCTCTGTGAATGCTTAGAGCAGAACAATGTCCTATTACATTCAGTGAATTACTAGTAATCTTTTTTGTATTAAATACAAAGTGTATACAAAGTAATAATATGTAGAATTTCAATAAAGATAGTGGGAAAATTTTTAACTAAGTCCAATTTCCTCTTAAATTTTTTTTAAAAATTATTTTTGTCACATAACCATTTGGTAGTATAGTAAAGTCTATGGGACCACTTCTCAGAACAATGTTTTTAAATGAATAAAATTATAACAAATAAGATGTTAAAAGAAACCAATTCTATGAAAATATAGTTATCAAAATATTTCTAAAATGTAAGTTCATGTATCCCAAGTTAAGAACTTCTGCTCTAAATGGACCTCTGGAAAAATAATTAAAAGAAACAAAATATCAATACATAAAAGAGATGATTAAAATAGATCACGATAAGGAACAAACAAAAGGAAAAAAAAAACAAAGGATCATCAAATTAATTAAATCACATTGGACCCCTGACCTAAACTCGGGTCAAACAGGAATGACCATTGTCTCCTAGATGAGGGCCTGCCCCAGCAACAGACAAATCTAGAACAATACTGCAATGTGGACACTGTCACCTGATACCTCCCAGCCCATCTGGAAATGTACAGAACTCAAAGAGGTTGGAAGCTTTGGCTGACCTTAATACTTTACACTTCTCATAAAATATCGTAGAATTTCAGAACTGAAAGCAATGTCTGCATCCACCTACTCCAACCAATAACCCACCAAACGCCCAATACCTATAGCAAAGCTAGCAAGAGGTTATTTGATTTTGCTTGAAGACCTGCAAAGAGAGGGAACCTGCTGTATCACATGGAAGCCTATTCTATTCTGGGATAGCTTGATTTAAATTTATTTCTTGGCATCTATAATCTGTAGCTCCCAAGTTTATCCTCTGGGGACAAACTGAACATATCTATATACTTTTCCACAGTATTTCATGTACTTGAAGATAGCTCTCATGCCCACCCCCATCTCTGAATATCCTCTTTTCCTAGTCTGTTTTTCTTATTCAGTTGTTCAGTTGTGTTTGACTCTTTGTGACCCTGTGGACCAATCAGAGTTTCCCAAACTTATTTGACCTACCCCCTTTTCAAAAAACATTACTCAGAAGTCCATGGAAATGTACTTTCTTTAACCCTTTAATTTTTTTTAAATTTGCATTATTTCAAAAAATATTGCTGCCCCTGGATCATTCCAGTCCCCCCATGGGGTGGTATTGTCCACTTTGGGAACCTATGGACTGTCTGTAATGTTAATGGGATATGAAGATCTTCATTAATACGCCTCATGTGGAGTCCATTAAGGGAAGCTTGTTTAGGCTTGCTTGTAGGAAGACTTTCACACCTTTTGGTACTAAGTTGACTAGTCCCTGACTCACGAGAGTTGTGATGCCTTCTGACTCTGAGAAGTGTATGTATATTCTGAGTTGGTATTTTCCTTTGTGGGTTTGCTTATGAGAAGGAACTTTTGATTCCCTGGTCAAGATTCTTAGTGGCCATATGTTCAGACCCCTGACTGCTGAGATGTAAAGTCCAGTGATGTATGTAAAGTGTATATCAGTATCACTTTGATTCAGGCAGTCAGAGCCCTATCTGTTGGTGTTTATGCTGATTTCTCTGCTTGTCTTTTCTCTGTATTTTCTCTGCCTTTATTTTCCCAACTTCCAGGGTGCTGACTTTTCCCCTGAACTAGGGAATGTAATTAAAGAAGATCATTGATCCCTTTGAAAGCTATTTTTCCTTTAAAAGCAGATTAAAGGAGCTGTCTTAGCAGGCCATTCTGGGTGTGTTAGGGTGTTTGCTTCTACACCATATCACGCCAATACTGTTCAGGGGCTTTTCTTGACAAAAATGCTGAAGTAGTTTGCCATTTCCTTCTCCAGTGGACTAAAACAAATAGAGGTTAAGTGGTTTGCCCAGGATCACACAGCTAGTAAGTGTCTGTGGCCAAATTTGAACTCAGATCTTCCTGACTCCAGGCCCAGCTCTCTATCCACTGTGCCTCTCTGACCACTGTCACATTGCCAGTCTAAACATGTACAGTTTTGATTTATTCTGATAGGGCCTTTTAGAACTCATAGGCCCATCTAAGCTTAGGTTAAATACCATCTCCTACGTGTGACCTTTCTTTATTCCTCAGATGTTAGTATTCCTCCCCAAATCATTATTTTATGCACATGTACAGACAAACATATAAAAACATATTCAAATATTATGGAGGTACAGACAGGATAACATAATATTTAGTAGCTACAACATTAAAAGAAAAGAGAGCTAAAAGAGAGCTTGGAATATTACATTCCAGGAGGCAAAAGAGTTAGGATTACAACTAAGAGTAATTTATCCATCAAAGCTGAGTATAATCTTTGGGGAGTGGGGTGGTGGGGAGGGTAGAAATGGATATTTAATTAAATAGAGAACTTTCAAACAATCCTGATAAAACACCAGAGTTTTTTTAATGACTTTCAAATATAAGATTCAAGAGAAGCATAAAAATGAAAGAAAAATCATAAGGGACTCAATGAGGTTAAACTGCTAACATTCCTACATGGGATGACATAAATAGATGATACATGAAGATAATGTACATAGCTTTTCAGAATATTATCATTATTAAGATAATTAGAAGGAGAAATCCACGTGGGAGACAGGCTGGGAGAAAGCTGGGTGCCCGAAACCGGCAGAGATCCCCAGGCCTCCCAACACAGTACGGCAGTCTGTGGGAGCGAGGAGAGGCAGCGCAGCGCCACCGGCCGTGAAAACACCCAGTCCTGACGCTTGCAAAACCCAGGAACTTGGCTTCTTGAACTTCCGGAAGACTCAATGGCCAGGTAAACGACTCTAATCCCTACCCCCCTCACCCAGAGAATTCCTCGGGGGAAAAAAAAAAAAAGAGAACTGAAACAGAGGAGAGAGTAGCGGGGCCTCACAGGACAAATACTAGAACCTCATTAGTCCCAGAGGGGAAGAGTCGGCAGGGGCCAACGCCAGGAGCCCAGACGTAATCTTGCTCCCCCAGGGGAAGCGCCAGTCATCAGCTCAAACAACAAACAGCTGAGACCATTGCTGAAAAGCAAGTGCTGGAGAGCACCCACAGGGAGTGAGACGCCAGGGAGCCAGACCCCTCCCCCACACCTCAGGAAACTGAAGGTTATAATTCTAGACTCACAACCCACAGAATAAGAAAGCTGGGACAGAAAGCCCTGAGACCCACAGATAGAATTTCATTCTAACGCCAGGAAAAGGGAAAACAACAAACATGAAGAAGAATACAAAAAAACCGAGGACAATAGATTCTTTTTATGGAGACAGGCAGGATCAAAATATCGATATGGTGGAGGATGGCAGTGACATGGTAGATACATCAGATACCTCAAAAGCTAATATGAACTGGTCTCCAGCCCAAAAAGCACTGCTGGAAGAGCTAAAGGAGGATTTTAAAAACCAAATTAGGGAGCTAAAAGAAAATATGGAAAAAAATGGAGAAAAAATCCACTGATGAAATCAAGTCCCTAAAGAATAAGATTGGCGAAATGGCTACGGAGATTCAGAATCTAGAGAGAGAAAAGGACACCCTGAGAGGTGAAATCAACCAATTGAAAATGGAGGCTCAAAAGCAAAATGTAAACACTAACTCATTTAAAATTAGACTTGAGCAAGTGGAAGCTAATGAATCTATGAGGCATCAAGAAGTAATAAAACAAAACGTAAAGAATGAAAAAATAGAAAAAAATGTGAAATATCTGATTGGCAAAACAACTGACCTGGAAAATAGATCCGGGAGAGACAATTTGAGAGTTATTGGTCTACCGGAAATCCACTATGAAAAAAGGAGCCTTGACAGTATCTTCGAAGAAATTATCAAAGACAACTGCCCAGAGGTCCTAGAACCAGAGGGCAAAATAGTCATTGAAAGAATTCACCGATCACCCCCTGAAAGAGATCCCAAACTGAAAACACCAAGAAATATTATAGCCAAATTTCAGAGCTATAAACTCAAGGAGAAAATACTGCAAGCAGCCAAAAAGAAGCAATTCAAATATCGTGGAACTACAGTCAGGATCACTCAGGATCTCTCAGCTTCCACATTAAAAGACAGGAGAAATTGGAATATGATATTCCGAAGGGCAAAGGAGCTGGGACTACAACCAAGGATCAACTTCCCAGCAAAACTAAGCATAATTTTCCAGGCAAGGCGATGGACATTCAATGAAATAAGGGAATTCCAGACCTTCCTGATGAAAAGGCCAGAACTCAATGGAAAATTTGATCTCCAAATACAAAACTCAAGAGAGACATAAAAAGGTAACCGGGGGAAAAACCCCACAAACCTCATTAACCAATAAGCTTAGGTTGTTTACATCTTTATGTGGGATTATATCATCTTATGTATGTTTTTTATGTATATATATATATATATGTATATATATATATGTATGTATGCATATACATATATAAGTCATTCTTGTGAATGGTACAACTATTACGACAAATGAAAGGGTTATACATAGGTTGTGAATGCCTGTATAAATTAACTGATGTAAAGATATAAAATATAAATAAGAGATATAAAGGGAGGGCTATGAGGGAAGTGGTAAGGAAGTAGTGGAAAAGGGTAAATTACACCAAAGGAAGTGGCAAAAAAATATAGTAGAGGGAAAGAAGGGAGGGAGAAGAGCAGTATTTGAGCTTTACTGTCATCTGATCTAGTTCAAGAAGGGAATAACATACTCTGATAAGTTTAGAAATCTAACTTGTCCTACGGGAAGTGGGAGGGAAAGGGGGGAAAAAGGGAGGGGGGAGGGCAGAAGGAAGAGGAGAAGTAGCAAGTGGGTAACGGTAAGATAAGGGAGGGGAATAAAGAGGGAGGGTTAACTGAGGAAAGCAGCGGTCAAAAGCAAAACTTTGTTGGGGAGGAGAAGGGGAAAGGGAGAAATAAAAGCATAAACAGGGGGAATTAGGATGGAGAAAAAGACACAGATAGAAATCATAACCCTGAACGTGCAGGGGATGAACATTCTCACAAAACAGAAGCAGATAGCAGAATGGATTAAAAACCATAATCCTACAATATGCTGTTTACAAGAAACGCATCTGAAACAGGGGGATACACATAGGGTTAAGGTAAAAGGCTGGAGTAAAATATATTGTGCCTCAGCTAAAGTAAAAAAAGCAGGTGTAGCAATCGTAATCTCAGACAAAGCAAAAGTAAAGATAGATCTAATTAAAAGAGATAAGGAAGGACGTTATATCCTGCTAAAAGGAACCATAAACAATGAAGCAATATCATTGCTTAACATGTATGCACCAAGTGGTAAGGCATACAAATTCTTAGAGGAGAGGTTAAGGGAGTTACAGGAATAAATAGACAGCAAAACTATAATATTGGGAGACCTCAACCTCCCCCTTTCTGAACTTGATAAATCTAACCTCAAAATAAATAAGAAAAAAGTTAAGGAGGTAAACAGAATTTTAGAAAAGGCACATATGATAGACCTCTGGAGAAAACTGAATGGGGATAAAAAGGAATATACTTTCTTCTCAAAAGTACATGGCACATACTCAAAAATTGACCATGTACTAGGGCATAAAAACCTCACAATCCAGTGCAGAAAAGCAGAAGTAGTCAATGCATCCTTTTCAGATCATGATGCAATAAGAATCATTTTTAATAAAGTACCATGGAAAAATAAGCTAAAAACTAATTGGAAACTAAATAATTTAATTCTAAAGAGTGAGTGGGCCAAAGAACAAATCAGAGAAACAATTAATAATTTCATTCAAGAGAATGACAATAATGAAACAACATACCAAAACCTATGGGATGCAGCAAAAGCAGTTCTTAGGGGAAGTTTTATATCTCTAAATGCCTACATGAATAAAATAGGGAAAGAGGAGATCAATGATCTGGGCATACAGCTGAAAAAGCTAGAAAAAGAGCAAATTGAAAACCCCCAATTAAATACCAAATTAGAAATACTGAAAATCAAAGGAGAGATTAATAAAATTGAAACCAAGAAAACTATTGAATTAATAAATAAAACAAAGAGTTGGTTTTATGAAAAAACCAATAAAATTGACAAACCTTTGGCCAATTTGATTAAAAAAAAGAAAGAAGAAAATCAAATTACCAGTATAAAAAATGAAAAGGGTGAGGTCACCTCTAATGAAGAGGAAATCAAAACTATAATTAGGAATTATTTTGCCCAACTGTATGCCCATAAATTTGACAACCTTAGAGATATGGATGAATATCTACAAAAACATAAACTGCCCAGACTAACAGAGAAGGAAGTGAAATTTCTTAATGACCCCATATCAGAAAAAGAAATTGAGCAGGCCATCAACGAACTCCCTAGGAAAAAATCTCCAGGGCCAGATGGTTTTACATGTGAATTCTATCAAACATTTAAAGAACAACTAATTCCTATACTTTGTAGACTATTTGGGAAAATAGGTGAAGAAGGAGTCCTACCAAATTCTTTTTATGACACAAATATGGTACTAATACCCAAACCAGGTAGAGTTAAAACAGAGAAAGAAAATTATAGACCAATTTCTCTAATGAATATTGATGCAAAAATTTTAAATAAAATATTAGCAAAAAGATTGCAGCAACTCATTACGAGAATAATACACTATGACCAGGTAGGATTTATTCCAGGAATGCAAGGCTGGTTCAATATTAGGAAAACTATTGGCATAATTGACCATATCAACAACAAAACTAGCAGAAACCATATGATCATCTCAATAGATGCAGAAAAAGCCTTTGACAAAGTACAACACCCATTCCTATTAAAAACACTAGAAAGCATAGGAATAAGTGTAACCTTCCTCAAAATTATAAATAGCATCTACCTAAAACCATCAACAAGCATTATTTGTAATGGGGATAAACTAGCTGCATTCCCAATAAGATCAGGGGTGAAACAAGGATGTCCATTATCACCCCTATTATTCAATTTGGTACTAGAAACAGTAGCTGTAGCAATAAGAGAAGAAAAAGAAATTGAAGGAATTAGAATAGGAAAAGAAGAAACTAAATTATCACTTTTTGCAGATGATATGATGATTTATCTAGAGAATCCTAGAGAATCAAGTAAAAAACTACTTGAAATAATAAACAACTTTAGCAAAGTTGCAGGATATAAAATAAACCCACATAAATCCTCAGCATTCCTATACATTACTGACAAAGCCCAACAGCAAGAGATAGAAAGAGAAATTCCATTCAAAGTTACTGAAGGCACTATAAAATATTTGGGAGTCTATTTGCCAAGACAAACCCAGGGCCTATATGAACATCACTATGAAACACTTTTCACGCGAATAAAATCAGATCTAAATAAATGGAGAAATATCAGTTGCTCATGGTTAGGCCGAGCTAATATAATAAAAATGACAATTCTACCTAAATTAATCTATCTATTCAGTGCCATACCAATCAAACTACCAAAAATTTTTTTTACTGAGCTGGACAAAATAATGACAATATTCATTTGGAAAAACAAGAGGTATAGAGTATCTAGGCTATTAATGAAAAGACATGCTAGAGATGGTGGTTTAGCCACGCCAGATATTAAACTGTACTACACAGCAGCAGTCATCAAAACTGCCTGGTACTGGTTAAGAAACAGGGGTGTGGATCAGTGGAATAGGATAGGTACACAAGTAGGTGAAATCAACAAGTTTAGCAATCTACTCTTTGATAAACCCAAAGAGGCCAGTTTCTGGGCTAATAATTCACTATTTCACAAAAACTGTTGGGAAAATTGGAAAATGGTAGGGCAAAAACTGGGCATAGACCAATATCTTACACCATATACCAAAATAAAGTCAAAATGGGTTCATGATTTAGGAGTAAAAGTTGATACTCTAAGCAATTTGGGAAAGCAAGGAATAGTTTACTTATCAGATTTGTGGAAAAGTAAAGAATTCATGACCCAACAAGAGATAGAGAGCATTACAAAATGCAAAATGGATAATTTTGATTATGTCAAATTGAAATGTTTTTGTACAAAAAAAGCCAATGCAACAAGAATTAGGAGGGAAGCAGAAAATTGGGAGAAAATCTTTGCAACTAGTATCTCTGATAAAGGCCTCACCTCTAAAATATACAGGGAGCTGAGCCAAATATATAGGAATACAAGCCATTCCCCAATTGAGAAATGGTCAAAGGATATGAACAGGCAGTTTTCAGAGGAAGAAATTAAAGCTTCTACAGGCATATGGAAAAATGCTCTGGATCGCTGCTGATTAGAGAAATGCAAATCAAAACAATTCTTAGATACCACATCTCTCCTGTCAGATTGGCTAAAATAACAAATCAGGAGAATGATAAATGCTGGAAAGGATGTGGGGAAATTGGAACATTGTTGCATTGCTGGTGGAGTTGTGAGCTGATCCAGCCATTTTGGAGGGCGGTGTGGAACTATGCCCAAAGGGCTATAGAAATGTTCATACCCTTTGACCCAGCAATACCACTTCTAGGGTTGTATCCCAAAGAAATCACGCAAGCGGGAAAAGGACCCATACGTACAAGAATATTTATAGCAGCTCTCTTTGTGGTAGCCAAGAATTGGAAAGCAAAGGGATGCCCATCAATTGGGGAATGGCTGAACAAGCTGTGGTATATGAAGGTGATGGAATACTATTGTGCCATAAGAAATGGGGATGATGCAGACTTCATAACAACCTGGAAAAACCTACATGACATAATGCTGAGTGAGCGGAGCAGAGCCAGGAAAACTTTGTGCAGAGCCACAGATATGTGGATTCCGTGAGGACCAACCCTGACATACTGCGCTTTTCTCAGCAACCTAAGGGGCAAGGACAACTCCAGGGGACTCACGATGGAGAATGCTATCTTCATTGAGACAAAGAACTGCGAAGTTTGAATACAGACTGAGGCACACTACATGCTCGCCTTTTCTGCTTCTCTTGTTTTTGTTTTTGGGTTTTGTTTTTTTTTTGGTTCTGTTTCTTCTTTCTCATGATTCATTCCATTGGTCAAAATTCTTCTCCATGACTTGACTAGTGCATAAATTAATTCAATGCAAAGTCATTCATGACAGTTATATGAGACTCCATGCCATCTTGGGGAGGGAGGGGGAAGGGAGGGGAGAAAATCTGGAACTCAAAACTATGGAGAACTGTGTGTGGTAAACCAAAAATAAATAAAGAAATTTATAATAAAAAATAAATAAATAAATAAAAAGATAATTAGAAGGACTTTACATAGGCAAAGGGCACAGGAGTGAGTTGATTATGTTAAAGAAGATTAAAAAAAATGAATGGGTGAGAAAGAAGGATGCTCTAAGAGAAAGGGGGAGGGAAAAGAAGAATAGGGAAAATTATCTGATGTAGAAGGAACATTCAAGGAAGAGCTTTTACAGTGGAAAGGAAAATGATAGGGAGTGGGCAACATGTGAATCTGACCGTTATCTGAATTGGTTCAAAGAAGAAAGAATTATATAGATAAAGAGACACTGGTTGGTTCATTGTTGTCTTTCATTCTCAAAGAAGACCAAAATTACATAACTGTTAGAGTCAAGTTATAATGTGTCTGACTGTGGCTGATCAGACCAACATGAGCAAGGAATGCTCCACCACAGGTCAGGCACAAGTAGTCCATGTGAATATTTGGGGTGGATTCTCTAAATTTGCCCATTTTGCATTTCTTTTTGCCCTACTTCAATTCTGCTTTGCCCATTGAGCACAGTGACTTCTTTGATTTGGGCACACCATGTTGGGCAGTCCTGTGCCAGTGTCTCCCATGTCACACAATCAGTTCCGAAGCTCTTAAGAGAGACCTCGAGAATGACCTTGTATTTCTTCTTCTGACCACTATGTGTACACTTGCCCTGTGTGAGTTCACTATAAAATAAAAAAAAAAGATTCAAAAGATTGCAGAGAGATAGATGGTAGATAAATATAGATATAGATATACACACATATATACATACACTCAGTTGGGAATAGAAATTATCTAACCCTACATGGAGGTAAGAAGGAAAGGGGAGAAAAGAAAGGGAATGATAAAACAGTGATAAAACTTTGAAGAAAACTGAATGAGAATAAAAAGAATTATACCTTTTTCTCAGCTGTATGCTACCCCCTCAAAATATTGCCCATGTATTAGGGCAATGAAAAACTCACAACCAAATACAGAAAAGCAGAAATATTAAATTTACCTTTTCCTGCAGACCACAGTGCAAAAGAATTACATTCAATAAACGGTTGTAAAAGAATAGATTAAAAATTAATTGGAAATGAAATAACCTACTTTTAAAAAAAGGAATGGGTCAAAAAGCAATAGGTACAGTCAATAATTTTATTAATGAGAATGACAGCAATGAGGCAATATAGCAAAATTTATGGGATGCAGCCAAAGGAATCCTCAGGGTAAAAATTATATCTTTAAATAAAAAAAATAAAGGAGAGAATCTTAGAGAATCAACTAAAAAAACTAGTTGAAACAGTTGAAAACTTTAGCAAAGTTGAAGGATGTAAACCCACATAAGTCATTACATTTTTATATATTATGAACAAAGTCCAGCAGTAAGAAATAGAGAAATTCAATTAAAATAATGATAGACAATATAAAATAACTAGGAGTCCATCTGCCAAGACGTTTGTCAATAACTACATGAACACACATTTTTTCACACAAAGTCAGATCTAAGCAATCGGAAAAAAAAATCACTTATGGGTAGGTTGAGCCAATATAATAAAAATTACATGTCTACCTAAGTCAACTTACTTGTTCAGTTATCATACCAAACTGCCACAGAATTATTTTACAAAGCTAGAAAAAATAATACCAAAATTCATTTGGAAGAACAAAAGGTCAAGGATATCAAGGGACTCAATGAAGAAAATATATGAAGAAAGGTGGTTTAAAGTAGTAATTATCAAAACAATATGATACCGACTAAGAAATAGAGTGGTAGATGAGTGAAATAGATTAGGTACACAATGCACAGCAGTAAATTACAGTAATCTACTGTTTGTTAAACATAAAGATCCAAGTTATGGGGTAAGAATTAACCATTGTAAAAAAAAAAGAGCTGGGAAAATTGGAAAACAGTATGGCAGAAACCAGGCATAGACCAACAGCTTACACCATACACAAAAACAAAGTCAAAATGACTAAGTTATTTAGACATAAAGGGTCATATCATAAGGAAATTGGGGATCACAGAATAATTTACCTGTCAGGTCTGCAGGTAGGGGGAAGAGTTTATGATCACACAAGAGATAGAGAGGATAATGGCAAGTAGAGTGGATAATTTTTATTATATGAAATTAAAAAGGTTTTACATAAACAAACCAATGCCACCAAAAGCTAGAAGGAAAGCAGGAAATTAAAGAAAAAAATCTTACAGTAAATTTCACTGATAAAGACCCCATTTCTCAAATATATAGGGAAATGAGCCAAATTTATAAAAATAAGGATCATTCTCCAGTTGTTAAGTGCTCAAAAGATATGAACAAGCAGTTTTCAGAAAGAGAAATCAAAGCTATGAAATCACATGAAAAAATACTCTAAATCACTATTGAGTATAGAAATTAAATTTGAATAATTCTGAGGTAAAACCAGACACATATCAGAGTGACTAACAAGACAGAAAAGGAAAATTATACATGCTGGTGTGGGCGTGAAAAAATAGGTACACTATCGGTGGAGTTATGAACTGGTCCAACCATTCTGGACAACAATTTAGAACTATGTTCAATGGGATATAATACTATGCACAACCATTGACCCAGCAACACCGCTACTAGGTCTTTATGCCAAAGAGATCAAATAAAAGTGAGATAGAACTACATGTAAAAAATATTTTAACAGATCTTTTTGTGGTGCCAAATGATTGCAAGCTGAGGGGATGTTCATCAATTGGGGAGTGTCTGAGCAAGTTGTAGTGCATGGCTGTAGTGGAATATTATTGTATTATAAGAAGTTAGGTGTAGGACAGCTTCAGAAAAACCTGAAATGACTTACATAAACTGAAGAAAAGTGAAGTGAGCAGATCCAGGATAATATGTATACATTAATAGCAATATTCTTAATATCAACTGTGAATAACTTAGCATTTCTCAGCAATGCAATGATCAAAGAAAATCCCAGGACTCATAATTAAAAATGCCATCCACCTGTCATCCAATGGCCAAGTCCATGTAATCCTCTGAAGTTGTAGGGAAATTTGCTGACACCTATTTAAATACTTGTTAACTATTGTGGGGACTGGGGCAGGGAGTGGAGATATGGATGGGTCAGCTAGGTGGCACAGAAGATAAAGCACTAGGACTGGAGTCAGGAAAGCTCCTCTTTTTGAACTCAAATCTAGCTTCAGATGTTTACCAGCTGTGTGACGCTGGGCAAGTAACTTAACCCTATTTACCTCAGTTTCCTCATCTGAAAAAAAATGTGTGGCAGAAGGAAACGGCAAACCACTCCAGTGTCTTTGCCAAGATAACCCCAATTGGGGTCAGAAAGAGCAAGACATCACTGCAATGACTCAAAAACAACAACAAATACATATATATATATATATATATATATATATATATATACATATATACATATATATGTATGTATATATGTGTGTGTGTGTATATATATATATATATATATATATATATATATAAATTATGAACGCTTAGTTGTACTTATTTCTAATTTTTTTTGGGGGGTGGGGGGTTGAGTTTTTTTTATTATCACTTAATCAATGTTCATTCATCAGGCACCTGCCATGTACCAGGAACTGTGTTAAGTATTAGAAATACAAAGACAAATTTTCTATTCAACTCTGGTATTTTCACAGAAGAAGCTTGAAAGTTCTCTATTTTATTGAAAATCCATATTTTGCCTTGGAGCATGATACTCAATTTGGCTGGGTAGGTGATTCTAGGTTTTAATCCTACCTCCATTGACCTCCAGAATATCATATTCCAAGCCCTTCGATCTCTTAATGTAGAAGCTGCTAGATGTTGGGTTATTCTGATTGTGTTTCCACAATACTCAAATTGTTTCTTTCTGGCTGCTTGCAGTACTTTCTCCTTGATGTGGGAGCTCTGGAATTTGGCGACAATATTCCTAGGAGATTTCTTTTTGGGATCTATTTGAGGAGGCGATCGGTGGATTCTTTCAATTTTTATTTTGCCCTGTGGCTCTAGAATATGAGGGCAGTTCTCCTTGATAATTTCTTGAAAGATGATATCTAGTCTCTTTTTTCGATCATGGCTTTCAAGTAGTCCAATAATTTTTAAATTATCTCTCCTGGATCTATTTTCAAGGTCAGTGGTTTTTCCGATGAGATATTTCACATTGTCTTCCATTTTTTCATTCCTTTGGTTCTGTTTTATAATATCCTGATTTCTCATAAAGTCACTAGCTTCCACTTACTCCAATCTAATTTTTAAGGTAGTATTTTCTTCAGTGCTCTTTTGGACCTCCTTTTCCATTTGGCTAATTCTGCCTTTCAAGGCATTCTTCTCCTCATTGGCTTTTTGGAGCTCTTTTGCCATTTGAGTTAATCTATTTTTTAAGGTGTTGTTTTCTTCAGTGTATTTTTCACTATTTTTTTGGGTCTCCTTTAGCAAGTCATTGACTTGTCTTTCATGGTTTTCTTGCATCCTTCTCATTTCTCTTCCCAGTTTTTCCTCTACTTCTCTAACTTCCTTTTCGCAAATCCTTTTTGAGCTCTTCCATGGCCTGGGACCAGTTCATGTTTTTCTTGGAGGCTTTTGGTGTAGGCTCTTGCACTTTGTTGACTTCTTTAGGCTGTATGTTTGACTTTCGAACACAAGAATCAAGAAATGGTAAACAAGAAAGAGAAATAATAAGGGACTTACTAATGTTGAACTGTTTTGTTTACATTCCTACATAGAAAGATGATGTGTATGATTCATGAGACCTCAATATCATAGTAGCTGAAAGGAATATACATATATACATATACACACACACACACACACACACACACACACACACACACACATATATATATATGTTCATGTATATATATAAGCAAATTTGCATGTATATATATATGTGTGTGTATATATATATTATATTTATATATATATATATATATATATATATATATATATATATATATATATATATATAAAGAGAGAAAGAAAGAAAGAGAGCAGACACAGGGTGAGTTGAAGATGAAGGGAAGATATCTAAAGAAATAAAATCAAATTAAGGGATGAGAGAGGAATATATTGAGAGAGGGAGATAGGGAGAGGTAGAATGGGGTGGATTATCTCGCATAAAGGCGGCAAGAAGAAGCAGTTCTATGGGAGGAGGGGAGAGGGCAGGTGAGGGGAGAGTGAGTAAACCTTGATCTCATCAGATTTGGCCTGAGGTGGGAATACCTTACATACCCAATTGGGTATATTACTCAATAGGAAAGAAGAGGGAGGAAGATAAAAAAAAGGGGGGGATGTTGGAGGGGAGAGCAGATGGGGGTGGAGGTAATCAAAAACAAACACTTTGGAAGGGGGACAGGGTCCAGGGAGAAAATTCAATAAAGGGGGATGGGTTGGGAAGGAGCAAAATATAGTTAGTCTTTTACAACATGAGTATTGTGGAAGGGTTATACATAATGATACACATGTGGCCTATGTTGTATTGCTTGATTTCATAGGCAGGGTGGGTGGGAAGGGAAGAGGGGAGAGAATTTGGAACTCAAAGTTTTAAAAACAGATGTTCAAAAACAAAAAAAAAGTTTTTGCATGCAACTGGAAAATAAGATACACAGGCAATGGGGCGTAGAAATCTATCTTGCCCTACAAGAAAGGAAGGGAAAAGGGGATGGGAGGGGAGTGGGGTGACAGAAGGGAGGGCTGAATGGGGAACAGGGCAACCAGAATATATGCCATCTTGGAGTGGGGGGGAGGGTAAAAATGGGGAGAAAATTTTTAATTCAAACTCTTGTGAAAATCAGTGCTGAAAACTGAATATGTTAAATAAATAAATTTAAAAAAATAAAAAAAGAAATACAATGACAAAAAGGAAGCAGTCTCTTGCAATAGGAACTGACTTCCTTTTATTAAACAACATAATCAGAAATTGAAGAAGCATAAATGGACTCACAAAGACAAAAATTTCAAGCCCATGTTACCTTTTAAGCAAGGTACTATTGAAATTTTAAAGTAAGTAATTAATCTATTCATTAGATTATTTATGAAAATTATGAGAGAAGGCATCCTAACCAAACTTTGTCTAAAAACAAAATAATCCTGATAGTCAAATTAGGGAGTTGTAATTAGGAGAATAAAGACTTTAGGCCATATCACTAATAAATATTAATGCAAAAATATTGAAGACAAAGTTAGCAAAGATGTTACATAATTATATTCAATTTTTGTTCACTTTGATTAGACTGATACTTACTAGAATTATAGGGATAATTCATTGTGAGAAAAACCATGAATGAAGTAGATCATACTAGTACCAAAAACAATGAAAATCACATCATCATGCAAATCTTTGAACAAAATATAGCACTCATTTATGTACATTATTTTATTTATATACAAACACTACAAAGCACAGACTAATTGGACTTTAATATGATAAACAATATTTATCTAAATCTAAAACAGTTTATCATTTTTAACAGATAATAGACATCTTTTAAATAGTATCTATGGCATAGCAAGAACAAAAATGTTCATCATTGTTTCTATTATTTCATATAGTTCTCAATGTACTAGTGTGGTAGAAATAAAACAAAAAACAATGAGTTAACTATGAGTCAAGAAAAGATCATCTTTATTGATAGGTAGTAATAATATTTACTTGGAGAATCCTTAAGATTGAATAAGCAACAAAAATATCTGAAAAATCAGTCACTTGGTTAAAGTAGCTGGGTTTCATTGATTGACTAACAACAGGTCCCAGACAAAGCCCCACTCGGTCATTATTTCAGCCCAGGTTGGCTCAGAGTGAACGTAAATAGCAATTGTTTCTATTTTGGACAGAAACCCTGAGAGTCTTCTCCTCCTGGATTGATTTTTTTAACTAGGTTAAAAAGGCCATTCTCTGCCTCATTTCTTACCTTTAATCACTGAATGGGTATTGCCTCAGTCAAACTGGGAGCTGTTAAAGACCTAGCTTAAAAAGGCAAGGTCTCTTGCTGCATCCAGGGTCGTCTCTAGTTGTCCTGATCCATATCTGGCCATTGGACCTAGATGGCTCTGGAGGAAAAAGTGAGGCTGGTAACTTTGCATAGTCTTCCTTCACTTTCATAAAATTCATTTACATGTTATGGCATCACCTCCCTTATATCATAGTCCTCTTTGAGAGTGAAGGATAAACAACAGCTGGTTTTAAATGAAACCATGTAAATTAATCAGTGTTTCTGTATATTACTGACAAATACTAGTATGAAGGGAAAGGAAAATAAATTCGAAATAACATAAGAATGAATGAAAAAGTGTTTCATAAAACAGAAAGAGAGGAAGGCAAGGGTCATTTTAATGAGATCTAAAAAGACATCCAAGTAAACAGTAGTTCCAGAAGGTATTTAAAAACAAACAAAAAAAGGACAGCAATTAGAAGGAAAAATGAAAATATCTAAGGATAATTATATAACAATTTTTTTCAACATTAAGGACAGTGTAACAAACGCATATACTCTAATAGTAGACTCTGAATATGCCTTATAAGGTGCTAAAAATAGGACTAAAAATGATGAAATTGGGGGGAGGGAACATTATTGAATGGGGGAAACAGCCAGAATGGAGTAAGAATATAGAGGTGATCCATACTGGAAGACACGCAGTTGAAAAGTATATTAAGGATTAATATAGTGTATTTGAAGTTAAGGAAAATACTGTAGATATAAGGGGAAAATTTGCTACTGCTTCAAAAAAAGGTAGCAATGAAGACAACTGCCAACCAATATGGCTACTGTCTACACAAAATCTTTGTGTGAGCCATAGAACAATGAAATGATGGCATCCTTGCTGATAATATTAATAGGGAATAAACAGGCTTTCTTGAGCAATTTTGGAATAAAAGATTACATCTTTGCTATTTCACAACTGACTAACAGAAACAAAGATAATACAATATTACTGTACTTACTATTTGTTGATTACTAACAAGGAAAGAATATGTGATTTAGAAGAGTGAACTGCCTCCTTAAAAACTCTTTTCCAACAAGATGTTTCCCATCTACACATCAAAATACTGAAGAGTTTTTGAAAGACATTACAATAAAAGTAAGCCTGTTCATTTTCCCTCAGATCATAAATATTGGTTGATGCATAAAACTCTTGTTTTCATTTTCATTTGTTCAATCCATTTAGGAATACCACGTGAAATTATAATAGGAAAATTTCAAAACTGTATGTAGCACTTAATTCAGGGATACCACTAGTAGGCATGCATCCCAAAAATTCCAAAGAGAGAGGGAAAAGAAACAATATGTGCCAAAGTTAGTGTTTCCCTTTTCTTTGATCTCTTTGGCATACAGACCTAGTATTGGTAGTGCTGGGTCAAAGGTTATGCACAGTTTTATGACCCTTTGGGCTTGTCCAAATTGTTCTCCAGAATGTTTGGACCAGTTCACAACTCCATCAACAATTACCAATTATCACCTTAGCACAGCACCTGGCACTGTCACCCTGGTTTGTAGCTAAGAGCACTCCTATGGTAGCGAAGAACTATGAACAAAGGGAGTGACCATCAGTTGGGGAATGGGGAATGAAATTGTGGGATATGAATATAATAGACTATTATATTACTTGAAGAAAAATGATTATGAATAATTTAGGGAAAACCAAGAAGAAAATGAATCAATACACAGTGAAATAAGCTGGATCAGGAAAACAATTTATATAATGACCAAAACATAAAGGGAAACAAAATAGGGCGATGATGATTTCAGATGACAAAGGGTACAGTATGACTCTCTCTCATCTCAGCAAAAATGTTGTATAGAATTTTATGTGAATAATGAAGCCTATACTTTTTTTTCAGATATGGCCAATGTATTCATTTTTCTTCTTTATCCATACTTCTTTATTATAAGGGAGAAGTGATGAGTACCCAAAGCAGAGCCTTTAACATTTTTATTCTTCTCTAAATGAGATCCATAATTCATAAGACTTTGACATGTAGACACACAAAAAACCCAAGGGGATAAAGAATGCTTATCGTCTAGACTATGATATAAATTGAATGAACCTCTTAAAGAGTTCATCAAAACAAATAAGTATATTTGAAACAAACACTGTGAATCAATAATGGATTGACCTGAGAATTGACCTGGATGAGAGGGATGGAATAGATTGCAAACTGCTTTTGATAACCAAAACTTATCCTTGAAACAAAAGTTCAATTTCAATACCAACATCATTCTAATGTTTCATTGCTCTAAGCTGCAGAACATCACAGTCTTTGGAGAATTCAAAATGATCAGCTAAATGGCAACAAAAAGGCACCACACCATAGTAGGTATTTGCTGATGACACACAAACAAGAAATCATAACGGAAAAGAAGAAGAAAGACTTAGAGAAATTCAATGATGAAAATGAAGATGAGTTGGTTGTGTATGAAGATTAAATAATACCTAATGAATATATAATTCATTGGCATCCTTCAGATGTCAAGTAAAAGCAAGAAAGGAAGTCATCTATTATGAGTGAATATATGGAAGCATATGGACAAAAATAACAAATCCATCCATGGTTAACTTAACCATGAATAGTAATGGATGGGTATTGATCATATCACTAGAAGGCATACCCATTCTGATGCAATCTCATTTCCTTCCTGAAATTTGTATGGTATTCCACAAGATGTTTAATCTATCTGGCCTTTCTTCCTTCATCTATAACAGGACTGTCCAACCTTAGGTAATCTCAGGACAGCATTAAAATAAAATAATTATTTGAGGGCTGCACCCAAAATAAAAAAATACAGTACACTACGAGAAAGTGGGGGAACGCACATCATCAATACAACAGTCAATGTCACGAAACACAAAACAACAAAGCAACAGCACAACAGTATAGGTACATACTGACTAGTCTGCATAGTACAGACAGAATGCATCCCACAGATCAATTGAAAATTCCATGCAATATGTTCCGTCCATAATACTGCTTAAAAACAAAGAAAATTAACATCAATGAGATTATTTGTTAGTGATGGAATTAAAAAACCTAATATGCATTCCATGCAAATTATTATCTTATATTTTCCCTCATGAAAATTAAAATCCACAGGCAGGCCACATAAAATTACACTGCAGGCTGTATTTTGGACAGCACTGATCTAAAAAATAAGGTACTTTGACTATGTGAATTCTAGTATTCTGTCCTTTTTACCTGTAAAATTATCATCCTAGATAGTTTCTGTGATATCTTAGAATTCTGTTAAGTTTGCTGCTAAGCAATGACAAGAGAGATGGTTTCAGAAATACCTGAGACTCGTATGAATTGATACAAAATTAAGTGACTATAACTAACTAGAAGAACATTGTACACCGTAATAGCAATATTTTAATAATGATCAACTATGAAAGATTTCGCTAATCTGATTGATATCAAAGACAATCAAATCACAAACAAATCAAAGACAATTCCAAAGGACTCATGATGAAAAATTTTATCTATATCAGAAAGAGAACTGATGAACTCTGAGTACAGATTGAGCATTTTTTCACTTTATTTTCTTGTGTTTTATAACATGGATAATATAGAAATATATTTTGTGTGACTTAACATGTATAATTGGTATCATATTTATTATTTGCCTTCTCAATGAGTTGGAGAAGGGCTAGAAGGAGAAAAAGAATTTTGAACTCAAAATTGTTTTTAAAAATGAATATTAAGAAAAGAACTAAAAGCAATGGGAAAAAAGGAAAGATACACTGCTGTAAAACTTTTATTATTGTGGTAAAAATAATTACATTCTAAGAATCACAGAATTATTGAATATTAAGATGATAGAAATGTAGAATTTAGGAATTCTAGTATGTTAGAGTTGTGATAGTGAAGTAATAGATAACATATTTCAACCTTCCATACAATGTAAACGCTAACACCTTCTTTTTTTAAATTTACTTTATGTAGCTTTGCATATACTTTGCAACATGCTTATGTATATCCATATCATATCTACCCACCATCCCCACCCTTAAGTGGAATTCAAATTCCTTGAGCATTTAGTTTTTCCCTCTTCTTTCCTTCTTCTTCCCTCCATTGCTTAGCAGTGCTCTGCACATTAAGTATTTGCTTGATAAATATTTGTTGAATCCAATCCTATCCATGACATCACTGGTAAGTCATCATCTTAGCAATGTTCTCTGCCTTTAGTTTCAGAGTATTTACAATGTCCTGAGGAATTCTGCCAATTCCATTGCTAGCCAGCTGTGATTATTAGGAAAGGAAGTCTTATATCAATGCAAAACAGGTCTTTCTGGAATTCCCTCCTCCCATCGGCCCTAATTCTGCCCTCGGGGCCAAGCACAACAAATCAAACCTTCCTTCCATTTGATAGCCCTTCTAGTATTTAAAGAGCCATCATCCTTCTCCTAAAGGTCACCTCAAACTTATGGTGTCAACCATTGTTTTTCAAAAAGACTTTGAGATTGCTGAGAAAAATTATAGACAAATTTCCAGTGGTTTTCACAAAAGTGTGAGAGATTATGTTGATAATAACTAAAAATCACAATGAGAGACATTTTCTCACAATGCCAGTGGGCACTATCACCCTTGAATATAGTTAAGAGCTCTGAGCAATTCTCAATCTGTGCCACATCAGACTGTTCTCAGCATGCCCTTCCTCCACAGACATTGGGGAAAAATCAACTCAGTGGAGAGAGGCCATCAGCTCCCCTCCTGCTTTTCGTTATATCTGTACAAATTTTTGTTGTAGAGATGATTCTATCTGCTGGGCTCCAGAAGGGAGAGCTAGAGGTAGGCCTAGTGAATATAGGGTACAGAACACAGATTGCTGCTTGATATGAGGTAAGACTTCCAAGCAATGTCATTCTGGCTCTGAGTTTTATCATCTGCATTACTATAAGCAAGGAATTCTGCTCAATTGTAACTCAATTACCTTATCTTTGTGAGTAGGCAGGGGGTAAACATGTCCATAAATGACTGATATTACACAAAATTTTCTTTTTTTTGTAAAAGAGAAAATGATTATGATATTATAATGACAAAGCATGGCCCTAAAAAAAGAGATATGCAAATTCACCTCCCTTTCTTATTTGCTGAAGTGGTGGGCTCTTGGTATGCAATGATGCATATTATGTCAGACTTGATAAATGTGTTAGTTTTGCTAAATAATTTTCTCTCTTTTATTCTCTGTTACAAGGAAGGGTATCTGGGAAGGAAAGGGCAAAGGAATAGAATGGAAAGTGTAGATAATATAAATACGTAAAATGAATCTACAAAAATAAAACCATGGAGGACTGGATGTGTGCCATAGAAATGAAGATAAGCAAACACACTCACAATTTTAAAACAGAGGAGGGTCAATGATTATTCATTCTGTGGGCCAATGAATTTGAATTTGATTCCTGGAAAAATTCTGGAATGCATTGCTAAAAGGGATAGGTGATGAGGAGTGAATCTCCTGTAGAGTCCTACAGGATGGGCAATCATTATTGAATTGCAGTATGAACTATTAAAATGCATAAATATATTGATGAGATAGGAGACTCATTGAATCATCAGGATATAGAATTATTGTTAAGAATGTTTGTGATGAGTGAGGAAAGAATGCAGCGATCAACAAAAGTCAATAGTCAATTAAGAAAAGATAACAATGCAAAGAATATTCATTCAGAAGCCTTGGGTTCAAACCCCAACTGTGTTCTGGCTTTTGTAGACTATGTGACCTTAGGCAATTCCCTTAATCTTCCTGGGTTGAAGTTTCCTTATCTTTCAAATAGGTAGATTGGACTAAATGACTTTTAAAGTCTCTTTTATATCAAAATATATGGTCACATGATCTTATTAGAGTTACAGGTTAAGAGAATTCTACATACATTGTCATATACCTGGATTTTAGCTAGAAATTTAATGGAGTGTTTTCCTCATATTCTCATGGACAAGATGGGGAGAGGTGATGAGGTTAGGATATCACATCATCTGCAGCCAGCAGGGGACATATGGAGGGCAGAGAATCAGGAAATCCATTGGCATAAAATGTTATACAGTTACATGAATGTGGAATTAGGTGAGTTGCTGGACCAAAGAGTTATGATTGATGCCAATCAGAAAGAAGTTTATGTAGGGAACCCCAAGCTTCTGCTTCTCTCCACTTCTATTCAACATTTTTTATGGTGGCTTAAGTGACATTATGGTTAGCATGCTTATCAAGTTGATGATAGGAAGGAAGAAATGGTCACTAGCACAAAATCAAGGTTCTTGTCAGGTTGGAACACTGGGCTGAATCAAAGAATCCTTGCTTGTTGTTGTTGTTGTTGTTGTTGTGGTTGCTGCTGCTGCTGCTGCTGGTGAAAGTGGTAGTGGTGATGGTGGTGGTAGTGGCAGCGGTGGTGGTGGCGATGGTGGGGGTGGGGGTGGTATGTGTATCTGTGTATATATACATATGTTTGTGTATATGTATATAACACATACGCATTGTAAATATATATGTATATATGTTATAAATATGTGTGTGTATGTGTGTACTCAAGTTTGAGACAATATTAAACTTCTACTCACTAGATTCATCTCAGTGTTCTAATCCATTATATCTTTTTGGGGACCCAGACTCTCTCTTCCACCACATCAGTTCTACCTTCTAACTTTGCACCACCTGAAATTTAGAAAACATGCTACCTATGCCTTTATCCAAGTCAACTGATCAATCAATAGATATATTTATCACTTAATTTGTGCCAGGCACTGGGCTAGTATCTGGGAATACAATTTTTTAAGGAGATTACATAGAGAGATAGAGAGAGATAAAGCTACACACACACACACACACACACACACACACACACACACACACACACACACGTGTGTGTGTGTGCACATGTACACATATATGTGTATAATATGCATATATGTTCAAAAATGATTATATAAATATGGGATGGTGTGTTGGTAATCAAAACGGGCTCCTTAGCACTTAGTTCAACAAGTGCCCTTGAAGAGTTTGGCCTTTGTTTCCTTTGATTAATTCAGTGCCTTTGATTGAGTCTTACTAGGTGCTAAGCCCCAGGCCCAAACCCCTATTAGGTATAAAACCTTAGTAGGCGTAGATTGGCAACTAAGGTGGGGCCCAAGGTGGGGATAACTCCAGGGAGAGCCTAGTTTACATATCTGGGAGAGCAGAGGCTTTTAGACCATGTGGGTTTAAGTCCACCTCTCTGTGACGATTCTAGGTCACGTGGATGAGTCATATGTGTGGCTCACCCCTGACGCTGAAAAAGATATAAAAACCAGGGGTTGGCTGTTTGTTCTTTGGAGCTCTTTGCCACAGCAGTGGTGGTGCATGACTCTGGGCCAGCCCTTGTTCTGAGCTCCGGGCTGAACCTAGATGTTGGTAACTATGAATTGTATTGGGTCTGTCTGTTGATGTTTGTAATTTGTTTGTGTTTTGTTCTGAAGTTCAGGGTGCTGATTTCTCCCCTGAACTAAATGAATGCTGTCTGTATGCTGGATTAAAGTAAACTTGTCAACCCCTTCACCTTGCTTTCCTTAGTTAAGCAGATCAAAAAAAACCTGTGCTGTTGGCAGCTTTCCAGGTGCTGGCTGTGGGTGGATCTTAGAACCCCCACAGAAGCCAGATTGTTGAAACAGATGGGGAAAGATGGACATACAATTTGTAGTGTTAAAAGAATTTTTTATTTTAACAGACTAAAAGTTTAATATGATTTAATTGCATGCTATGGGTAGAAAAAAATGTATTAAGAGTTAGAGTTTAGAATGAAGGAAGTGATGATCCACTATAAACTCATCTGGTAGAAATTATTGAGTTCTGTGTGCCACATTGTACTAGCAAAGCAATAATCACAATATAGATGATAATTGTAAATATGCCTACATAGTTATATGTCACAAAATATAAGAAACTCTTCATATAGAACGTAGAAGTAAGCCGTGTATTCAGACACCAGAGAATCAGATCCCAAAACCAATAAGTCCGATTCCACTTAGCAGCAAATAAATGAATACACAATATCACATCAGGGAGCCAAGCTATCCCATAACCTTGCCACCCGCTGTTGGGGCCTTGCCACCAACAAACACTCACAGCACAGCCAGCATACATCTGCTCTCTCCCTTAGCTCTAATGACTCTGAGTATTTCCTGCTCCACCCCTTCCTGTTTCTCTCACTCAGCAAGCTCCTTCCATCACAAGTGACTTGGGCTTCCTGTGACATAAGCAGGTCACATGGGCCTATTAATGGGTGGGAATGATCTTCAAATTTAAATTACTATTACACACATTTTGGGAAGAAAATTTTTAAGCAGGAATATACCCAGAGACAGGGAGCCAGGACTGACTAAAAGAACATAGGCTCAAGAAAAGACTTAGGTAAACCTTCAAAGAAAACTATTATATTCTGCCTTGCATGGTGAAGAGAGATTAGAATTGTTCTGGTTGACCCCAGATAATATAATGACAACAACATTATTATCATGGTTTACAAAGTGCTTTGTATATAATATTTTCATTTGATACAAACAAAGATTCTGTGAAGTAGTCACTGTTACTATATTCAATTATTGTGAAGTAGCCACTATTAATAAATTACAATATTCCCACTTTACAGATTAGGAAACAGAAACTGAAATAGATTAAATGACATTCCCAGTCTTCTGTAGCTAGTAAGGGTCTGAGTTAAAACTTAAACTCAAAATCTTCCTGACTATGAAGATAATACTCTATCTAATATGTTACCTGGATACCTCATTAAGGAACAATGGGTAAAAGTTATAGAGAGGTGAATATGGGCTTGGTTTATAAAAAAAGTTATTAACAAAATTGCAAAAGTGGATAGGCTGCCTGGGGAAGATTTCTGAGTTTCCCTTCCCTAGAGCTAATCAAGCAAATAATAAATAATTGATCTTCCTGGGAGTTTTAGAGGGAATATCTGTTCAAATATGGATTATATAAGGTGACAATTTAGTCCCTTCCGAGTTTAAGATCCTCCAATTCTCTAAATCCATAATAGAGTGATAAAAAAAAGTGTTGCCCAAGGTATGAAAAAGAAAATATCATTTACTGGGAAGACATATAATGGTTTAACGTCCACACATAATCATATATGAAATTCACTTATGGCCTCTGACATAATCTCCAGGTTACCTTTAGCTCTTCAGCTTTATAAAAGTGATGTCAACTAGGATAGGGTGATTAAGGCTTCGTCCCAGAGTGTTGTAGTCTAGAGTGAGCTCCTCCCTGATCCTCCCCTGTTTCCTCCCTCAACCTACGCTGTGGTCTAGCCAACCTTGACTCATGATAATGTCACAGTATCTGTCTCATATCAACCTCCCCAGGACCTCCATCACACACACTCACACACTTAACTGATGGCCCTCTACATATCAATTTGACCTTAGTCAAGTTTGCCATATTTTTCATGATTGCAACAATTCCTGGTTTCAGCTCTGAACCAATAACTGAATTGACTAGGACAGTCCTGGGGATATCGCAAAGTACAATTAAGTGTATTGGACAGTTGCTAACTCTGAAGGGGTAGGTGCTCAAGGCCTCAGTGAAGACATTGCAGTCACTAGGGAAACAGCAAAGATGTGCTGTTCTGTCCATTATTTCAAGCACAGCAGCTTTTAGCTGTCTTCAGTATGACATGATATTTCATTTCTTTGTGAAGTTAAAGCTATTGCTCTGAGTGACAGCTGAGCCTTTTAAGGCCCTGGATGGAGCCTTCAGCATGGAAAGCCTCATTTAGAGATTGACAAAGCAGTCTCTCCTCCTGGTTACAGTTTCACTAGTTAATTTTATTTTTCCACCCCCCACCCCCCACCCATCACCATTCCTCCCATCTAGACTCCTCCATCTTGACAGTCAGAACAGTCGATATTTACAGACCCATTTCTAATGTCAAGACCAAAGGGATTCATCCATCACTTTCTCATATGGAGTACACAAAAGGACTCCTGACTTATAAAGAGAGATCCCTGCTGAGCTAGGATGTGAATGTTCATATCTTCATGATTATTCCTATACTCTCTGGTATAATTTGTACCCCTGATCTGATACCAGTTAGTGTCCCCATGATTCATTTGCCCCTTCCCCTCCCCATAGTTATCCAGTTCTTAAGTAGTCTATAGAGAGGTGCAGGTTCTGCATTTTACTCCACAGTGAAGGTTCCTTGGAAGATCAGTCTAAGAAGTGTTTCATTTGAGAAGAAATGACTTTTCAGACTTAACTCAGGGTTAGAGACACAAATGGGAAACCAGAAGGTTGTAAAGGGGGAAAAATGTAATATAATATAAAGAGGAAGAGCCTTGCAGTCAAAAATCAGGGTTAAGGTTCTGCCTGTGACACATATTGGCTGATTAATCATGAATGGTGTATTTAACTTCTCAGTGTCCCAGGCAACTATCTAAGCATTTAAGTTACAGATGATTTGCCAATCTGCACAGTTGCTTACATCAGTGAAACAATAGATTCAGACCCAAAGGTTAAAAAGAGGGCAACATGGAAGCACCACTAAGATGCTAGCTAGGTTGGAAAAGAGGTAATTTAGTTCAATAAGTGTGGCTTGCCACACTGGCATTATATGCCAGCCATTAATGTTCAGTTTAAAGATGACTTCATTGTGCAAATAAGGATTTAATTTCTTATTTGATCTTTCACTTAAATATTAGGAGAGTCCTGCTAAGGAATATCCAAATGACCTCAATGTTTGTTTGGTAATAGGCATCCAAAATGATATAAAATGAGTTAGACAAATGTAGATGTCGTTAAAAGAAAATTGCAGAAAGGGACATATTCAAATAAATTCTTTTCAAAAGAACTTAAATGGTTATTTTTGGCAATTTGTTACTGGAAATCTGAAAATGACAAATAATTCTATGACCTTGAGGAGTTTACTATCAGGATTGCATTGAGGTTTTACATGTAGCATCTTTTTCCATGTCAAAAACTAAGGGGTTAAGAAGCTTCAGGTGTTGACTAGAAAAGGAGGAGGATGTAAGCAAGTCTCTAAGAAAGATGAAGTGAAGAAACCCAGCACAGTGAAAGCCAGGTTAGCAATCACGTTGTTCTTAATGAAAGGAAGAAAAATGATGAGAGTCATTGAAGCATTCTTAAAATGCACAGAAAAGAACAAAATAAGGTCAAAAGGAATCACAGAGAAGCAGAACAGATTACAAGTTGGAGGTTGAACATTTTCTGTGCTTAAAAGGAAAAGCAGCATGTATATAATATATTTGAAGTTTTCTGTAGAATCATTTTATTCTGTTCTACTTTTCATATGGAACTGTTCATTTGTTTGGTGAATGTTAAATTCAAAACAAAAAAAAAAGCATTTTAAGCAACAGAAAACTGAAAGTAGTATTCCTTACTATCTGAATGTGTCAAAATGATGGAATTATTTCTATGATAGATTTGGAGCATGCCTTTAGGCTGGTCAGGGAGTGATTGCATCTGGGAGAACCATTGATAGAAAGATAAATAAATGGATTGATCTGTGTGTGTATGTGTATGTGTCGTGTGTGTGTGTGTGTGTGTGTGTGTGTGTGAGAGAGAGAGAGAGAGAGAGAGAGAGAGAGAGAGAGAGAGAGAGATAGAGAGAGAGCGAGAGAGAGAGAGAGAGAGAGAGAGAGAGAGAGAGAGAGAGAGAGATACACCAGTATCATGGTACTCTCTGAGCTTGGACGAGCACCTGTAGTAGCCATGTTACAGTCACAAAGTATTGCTGTGATTCAAACTTGTCTCCTTTTTGCTGTTACCCATCATTTTCAGGGCTACAGCTCGCTATGAAGTCATTGGTATATGTATTGAGATTTACCCACAGTAAAGTGGATCTCCTACTAGAGGAGGCCCTGGCACATGTGTCTGGTTTCCTTCCTCCAGTAGAATAAGGAATGTTTTTTGCTTATGACCATTGTTAGCTCTTTGTTTCTATTTTGTTTGTATTTTATTTTATTTTTCAGAGTTAGTTGTGGATGGATGGATCGATAGATATGTGTAATATGTATATATACATATTATATATTCACATATATGTGTGTATATATGAGTGTCTTTATATGTGTGTATATATGTATATAAACATAATAAACATATACACTTACCCGTATATCTTCTGACCCTGAGAACTGTAAGCCGCTTCAGTTCAGAGACCTTGTTTTTGTCTTCATATTCCTACGGCTTAGCATAGTGCCTTGTATAGAGTAGATTTTCACAAAACACTACTTTAATCGTAATGGATTGAATTGCCAATGACTTGGATAAAGGTATAATTGATATATTTTTCAGATTATACAAAGTTGGGAAAGGCCCTACACAAGATGACAGCCTTTGATGCATCCATAGATCTGAGATCTCACTGATGTGGGTGCTCCATGGTAATGGAAATGATCCCATCCCATCCATGCCATCTGCTGTGTTAGATACCTTTCCCATCTTGATGCCATCTGCAAATTTCATGGTTGTATCATCTATCTCCACTTCCTTTCTGGTCATATAAGTCTCATGACATTCTTTATAAAGCTTCTCTTAGGCAAGTTTTTATTGATAAAATATTGCAGACTAGTAATGCCTACCATATACTTCTCCATTGCCCTTTAGGTGACAATCATCCTTTATTCTTTGGATACTGCTATATCCCCGATCCATAAATTTACAGCATCAGTAGAAGAATATTGATCATAAAAAGATGGGTTTTTGTTTCATGAGAAGCCTGGATCAGTAAAGCCCTGTTCAAAGGCAAACCAGCCCATTTTCCTCCTACTGTTTAATTTTGGGGCTGAACTCACTGGCCATTTGTATTGTCTGTCCAAGATATATATATATTGCCAATGTGATTTTTCTATGGGTTATCCATTCACTGCATAGAATAATATAAGTATTCTCAAGCCATTTGGTTATTCTAGCAGGCCAGAAGGAATAATTCAAATAAACATTTTTAAAAATCAGTTTCTGCCTTTTTATCAGCAACTTTTATAAAATGGTCAAGTGGAATAGTCTGACTTTTGTCACATATGCTATTTTTTATTAGTTCATATAATTGTTACTTATTGTTGTCTTTCATTTAGCACTTTGGCACTCTAACTATACAGATGTAGCTGATTCAGGAATGATATGCAGAACACTAGTATGGTAGGCATATTAATGCATTGTTGATGGAGCTATGAAATAGTCCAGCCAGCCTGGAAAGCAATTTGTAGATAAGCCCTCAAATTACAAAACTGTGCATATGCTTTGACTTTCTGGGCCAACATACCTAAGAGATGAAGGAAAAAGGAAAGTGTCTCGCACAAAAATATTTGGAGAAGCTCTTTTTGTTATGGCAAAGAACTAGGAATAAAGAAGTTTTCATCAGTAGGGTAAGGACCGAAAGAAATATAGAATATGAGTGCCATGAAATACTAAAGTACTGTAGGAAATGATTATAAAGGAAATTTTGAGGGAATTCTGGGAGGATGAATATCAACCAATGTGGAGGGAAGTGAGCTGAACTAGGAAAACAATGTTTACAGTAGCAACATTTTAAAGACAAGCAAATTAGAAATTTGCTTAAGAGTTCTGATCAACTCAATGAGTAAACAACATTTCAGAGGACCAATAAGGAAGCATGCTACCAACTTCCCAAAAGAGAGATTATGGACTAACAATGAAAAATAAGACACAACTTTTGCCATGGCCAATTTGAGAATTTGTTTGCTTGACTATGCATATTTGAGAAAGGTTTTATTTTTTCTTTTTATTCCACCCCCCCACCAGAGGGACAAATTTTGGAGGGAGAAAAAAAATTGTTAACTGAAAGAAAAAACATAATCAATTTGGTTGGTTTTGGTTTTGTTCTGTATAATGATACTGTTTCACATCATGTCTGATACCTCACAATTGTTTTTTTTTTTCTTGAGGAAAGTATTCACCATGCAAATGTGTAAGGTTTTGCATAGGCTACAGATCTTTGGCCTTATATATTAGTCTTGAATTACTGTTTTCCAATGTTTTTTTTTAATATTTCCCCTTTCTTCTCCTTTGAATTAATATCATGAAAAATCAAAGTTCATGTTGCCTTAATTTTGATGATCTTATCAAATTCTTCACTGGATTTCTCTACCTTTCTTATCCTGTGCACCAGCTATTGTTGCATAATCTTCAATTATTTTCATGGTGACAGCATTAAAATGTCAATTACTTAAGGAGTAAGTCGGTTTCACTATTTTGTTTGTATCTCCAGTGCATAGCACAGTGCCTGTTACATAAAAGCTTAAGAAATGCTTGTTCATTGATAGATCGATTGACCAATGTTGGTCTTTTTCGCAATACTTCTCAGAAGCACTGCAATACAATATCCAAATTTTCCATGGTAGGAAATTGTTTCTTGGTGCTATTGGGAGCATAATAGAAAATATCAACCAATCCTTTTCATTGTATCTACAAGCAAAACTTATGCTCCATTCTTTTACTTAGTCTGAACTTCATTTTGTCTTTTTGTTTTATATTTAGTGAAAATATTAAGATTAATATGGTTGTTCCTTTTGTATACACATTTACTGGTCACTCAACAAAATCACTCATTTTAATTACCAAAAGGAAAGTTCATAGATAGTCAAAAATGTATGATTCATGGCATTCTCTGCTTTCTCTTATGCCCTCTCCTGTCATAGGAAAAGTAGAAGGGAGTAGAAGGGAGTCATGCAGAACAGAGAACTATTTTGAAATTTTTTTTGTTTTGTGGGTCACTGTGGCCAAATAATTCATCACGAAGTAGACAATTTAATGGATCTCAGCCTCTCTTATACTTAGGTAATTTTTGTCCTAAGAAAGCTGACATAGTCTGTTACCAGGATTGAACTTAAAAAGTCTTTCAATCATGATAGAACTAACCAGATTAATTTCTTAGGAGCAATGAATGGGAGTTGTAAGGAGGAAAATTAAGACAGTGTCAGGAAGAAATTTCCTAACATTCAAAACTGTCCCAGAATTGAATGGGTTTCTTTGGGATATAGTAGATCCACCTCACGGGAAGAAAGGTTGGATGTTCATTAACTTGTTGTATTGTTAAAATGGTATTTTTTTCAGTTACCATGTATTTAATTACCATTTTTATGCTGATAATTCTCATATAGACTGATCCTACCCTAACTTCTCTGCTGATTTCCAGTTTCACATCTCCAACTACCTTTCAGACATCTTGAATTAGATATACAATAGATTTCTTAAAGTCAACATGTCCAAATCTGAACTCATTGTATTTCTCCCTAACCCCCCCCCCCTCCTCTTAACCTCTAGGTGGCTGTTGAGGGTAATACCATGGTTATACCTGGTATATGCCTGGTATATACCTGGTTATCATTCTGGATTCCTTTTTATCTCTCTTCTCCCCCTTCTCCATATTAAATGTTGCCAAAAGCCTATCAATTTCTCTTATGTAACAGCACTCAAATATAACCCTTTCTCTTCTCTGACATGCCGCCATTCATCACGTCATTGCAGTAGCCTTCTGGTGGATCTGTCTGCCTCAAGTCTCTCCCCACTCCAATCCATACACCATGGAACTATCAATGATTTTCCTAAAGTACAGCTTGATCATATCACCCTACCCTCTTCTTCCCGGCCTTGGATACACACACCTAAATAAACTCTGGTGGCTCCCCATGTCCTCCAGAATCAAATACGAAATGCTATGTTGGGCATTCAAACCCTTCCTAACCTAGCCCTCCCCTACCTTTCCAGTTTTTCTTTCTCCCATCATATACTCTTTGATCCAGTGAAACTGATCTCCCTAATGTTCCAATGAATAAGACACTCTATCTCTGAGCTCCAGGCATTTTCTCTGCCTATGCTGAATGGTCTAGACTCTAGAATGTTCTTCCTCACATTTCCTAACTTCCTTTAAATCCCAATACCATCACATCTTCTAGAGTAAGATTCTCCCAATCTCTTTCTTAATTCTAGTGCCTTCCCTGTCTTAATTATTTCCTATTTATCCTACATAGCTTGTTTGTACATAGCTGTTTACTCCTCATTCCTCATTAAACTGTATGCTCTTTGAGGGCAGGTCTCAATGAAGATAGAAAGAAGTGTAGTACAGAGGAAGAAATGTTGGATTTGGAGGCAGAAGACAAGGGTCCAAAATTGGCTCTTCAGTCGAAAAATCTGTGTAACCCTGGATGAATCAATCAACCTCTCTGGGCTGTACTTTCCTCATTTATACAATGAGGGGATAGGATTATCGATTTCTTAGTTCCCATTAAATTTAATGTCTATTTTTAACAAAGAAGTTATATGACAATTTGTTGGAATGTCATAGACCATTTTCTTGCATCAGGGAGATAACTCTTAACTCTCATCCAACCTCAATTAGCTAATGTGTCCTGAATGGTGGGAGTGATTTGGTGAGTGGAAAGGGTCTCCAATCTCTTCATAATCTTGGATACCCTCCTCTGGACATGGTCTAACTTGTCAATGTCCCTCTTAAAAGCACCCAGAACTCAACATAATTACCTAAAGTAGCACAGGGGATGTAGGTATGATCCAGGAAGGAGCAAGAGACAGTCATTCCTGAGAAGACGTGGGCTAAGGAAGACAGACAGACAACCACTTACAAATCTTTGTTAAAGTCTGTTCCAAACCATTTTTGGAGCAGGAAGCAAGTTAGTGCCTAAGGTCACACATTTGTTATAAAAGGTCAGGATTAGGAAAGTACATCCATTAAAATGTCTCTATAAACCTTTTTTGTTTCCTTTGTTCTGCAGAATCTTCCATCTCTGAAGAAGTCAGGGTAATAATTTTGATATATCAGCATAGATGACATTTTAGAGGTCATGTTCCCCAGCAGAACTCAAACTGACTGAAAATAATTCCTGTTTTTTTTTTTAACAAATTCATTGAATAGAGAATCCAAAGGGATTTCAGAAAATGGAATGTTAAAACAACTAAAATGCAATACTTCATCTTCAGAGGGCTCATGAACTTACATGTAAGAATATAGAATATCTGTTGAGAGTTAGGTGAGACATCAGGACGAAAATATTAGACATATACATAGAATATTAAGAGTGGAAAGGACTTCAGAGGTTATCTTATTCAATCCCATTCTACAGAAATTAAAACTTTACTCCAAAATGAGCAGTATATAGAGTTTTGAATTGAGGCAATAATGGCTTACTTATAATGAGCCTCACATGCTCCCACAGATGAGGAGATTCTCTCCAGGATGGACAATTTGCTATAAACCCAAAGCAACCACCTCAAAGACAGCTTCCAAAGGCTAAGCGAAAGTTGTTAAAGAGGTAAAAACTGACTAACTTCTCAGATTAAAAATTACTTAATTCTTTGTATGTCCATCTCCTAGTTTAGGGGCTGACACATAACAGAAACTTAATAAATGCTTGTTGATTACTTCTTTTTTTTAAGTTTTCTGAACAGCTCACAAGTCTTTCAAATTATCTCACACCTAGCCTTTAGGAATGACTCTTTTCAATGCTACTCATTGGAGGTGAAATTACATGAAGGCAAACATTACTGAGTTTGTTCTTAAGTATTTCAGGTAGAAAAGATGCATTAAGGAAAAAGATCATGGGAATATAGGAAGTATGGTATAATAGAGAGAGATGTCATGGCTTGGAGTCAAGAAGGCCTGGGTTCAAACCACGCTTCTGAAATGTATTAAATATGTGATTTAAGGCAAGGCAATAAATTGTTCTTCCCCTAAACCCTTCCCAACTGAGCTCTATAAAACTGTGGTTTAAACAGCAGCTGCTCATCTGCAATGGTAGGGAAATTTCTAGATCAATGAAATCATGGACCCAGGCCAAAAATAAACATTATATGGGTCATGTATATTGCTGTTTTATGTACATACATATAGTCACACAAATATGTATTACCATATGTACACATATTTATAATTATAATGCACACACATGTTAGAACATTGGATATAGAATGCTAGGCCGATAGGGACTTGAAAAGAACAATAGCTCCAAATTCTATGGCAGTTTTACAATTTAGAAAGGCCCTGGAGTACATCATTTCCTTTGATCCTCACAACACTCTGAGGTAGTAAATATAAGTATTGTTATTTCCATTTTTCATCATGAGGAAACTGAGGCATGGAGATGTCAAATGATTTAAGCCAATCTAGCACAGAGTTAGCAACAGAAATAGGGTTTGAACACTATTCTTCTTACCCTCAGGTTTTGTTTTTCTTTCATTTTCTACATTTATAAGGACCAACCACATGAGAATGTTGACTCTTCTCTTGGGACCCATACTTGGGCAAACTTCGTGTGAAATTTGGTAGATCTGGTTATGATTCGCTAATGCCTTTGGTACCACATAAGCTGAATTAAAAGACAAACATGGTAGCAATTTTTAGTAGCCTTAAATCCCTTGAGTGACATGTTAAATCTTCACTGAAGTGTCTTACATACCTAGAATTACGTGTGCGTGCATGCGTGTGTGTGTGTGTATGTGTGTGTTTACAGAGAGATATGTATGTGTGCCTGTGTGCTAACAGAGAGATTAGAAAGGTCAGAAGCATTTTCTTCACTCGAGTAGAACATATTGTCAAATAATGATTTTTGAAAGGTCAGACCGAATAGGGATTAGATTTATTCTGCTCACCCCCAAAGAATAGAATTAGTATCAATTAGAGCTAGAAGAAAGGGGTACATATTAGAGGGAGGAAAATTTCATTTTATAAGGATGAAACATTTAAAATTATAGTTGTCTAAAAATACAATGTACTACCTTGTGATAGTAGTGTGTCCTCTCTCAATGAAGGTAAGAAAAAACCCAGGTTGACCTGGGTTCAAACTTTGGTTTTTCTGTTTTTAATCTGTGCAACCTGGATGAGTCAAATCAGACAATCTGAGCTGCACTTTCCTCATTTAGACAATGGAGGGATAGGATTAGTGACCTATTAGTTCCCTTTAAGCTCTAATTCAATGCCTGTTTTGATAGAGGCTGTATGATTACTAGTTGGGGGTGCCATAGAAAGTTTTCTTGCTTTAGGTAGAAAACTTCTAACTCTCACTCAACCTCAAATAGCTAATAATGTGTCTTGGATTGTAGAAATTATTTGGTGAGTGGTAAAGATCCTAATGTTATCAGAGAGGTAAAATTGTATTGGGAAGCACCTTTTTGTCTACACTAGAGATTTGAGATTAGTTGTTTAAAATAACTCTATTTCCATGAGGTTATTCCTTAGGCCCTCTGGGTCCTTTGAAAGATTGGAGGAGATTACACAAAAGGAAAATAAAGTATCCTTAACAAGCCACTGAATCATGAAATAAAATCTCATGGCTAGAAGGAATCTCAAAGGTCATGAAGACCAAGTCCCTATGTGAATAAAGAATTCTGTCTACAACATTCTTGCAAAGCAGTCATCTTGTTTTCACTTCAAGAATTCTCACCTCACCACATCACACCTATCGGATTGGCTAACATGACAAAACAGAAAAATGATAATGTTGGAGAAGATGTGGGAAAGTTGGAACACTAATTCATTGTTGGTAGAGCTGTGAGCTGATCCAACCATTCTGAAGAGCAATTTGGAACTATGCCCAAAGGGCAATAAAAACATGCATACCCTTTGACCCAGCAATACCACTTCTAGGGCTGTATCCCAAAGAGATCATAAAAATGAGAAAAGGACCCACATGTGCAAAATTATTTATAGTAGCTCTTTTTATGGTGGCCAAGAACTGGAAGTCAAGGGGATGCTCATCAATGGGGGAATGGCTAAACATGTTGTGGTATATGAATAATGGAATACTATTGTGCTATAAGAAATGATGAACATGTGGACTTCAGAAAAACCTGGCATCTTAATAGAACTGATGCTGAGTGAAGTGAGAAGAACCAGGAGAACACTGTATACAGTAACAGCCACAGCACATGATGACTGACTTTAATAGACCTAGCTCTTCTCAGCAATGCAAGGACCTAAAATCTTTCCAAAGGATTCATGATGGAAAACGCCACCCACATCCAGTGAAGGAAATATGGAGTTGGAATGCAGAGTGAAGCCGACTATTTTCTCTTTGGTTTTGTTTTCTTTCCTATGGTTTCTCCCATTTGTTATAATTCTATGCAATATGACTAATGTGAAAATGTGTTTCATAGGAATGTATGTGTACAGCCCAAATCAGTTTACATGCCATCTTGGGGAGTGGAGGCGGGGAGAAAATTTAAAACTTATGGAAGTGAATGTTGAAAACTGAAAATAAATAAAGAAAAAAAGAGAATTCTCATCTCTGCACAAGGAAGCTCATTTCATCATTGGGAAGGTCTAATTCTTGGGCTCTCTTTAATTTAATTTCATTGAAAGGAACAATAAAAGGAAACTTTTCACCATGATAGAGTCTAACCTACTGAAGTAAAGGCAAAGCCATCTTTTGAGTGTTTGTATTCCAGCCCGGAAGACTATGTAAGGACCTTTAAAGGAGGGATGTTTCTAAAAGTTTTGATTGTGACATTTTATTCCTTAACATTGGCCATGAGGTGGAAAGCTACCAACAGTGAAGGAATCCTGAGGAATTTTAGCCAATGACCATTAAAGCCTCTACTTTGGTACCTCAGTCTTGTAAGTGGGCATGGTTAACTCTTATTCAGGGGTAGATTTCTCATTTAACTCACACATTAAGAAATGGAAATATTAGCATCCTGAGTCATTTTGTGAGTAACCTTTAATATTATATGTATACATGTGACATATATACACACATACACACATACATAAACACACACATGCACACACACACATATACACACACATATATACATATATGTATTCAGGGATATTAAGATTAAAACGTTCCTCCAAGTGATCTTTGAATTGTTCTTATAAAGGCTTTACATTTAACAATAATAATTTGTATTTATCAGACTGTTTAAAAATAAGAAATGGCAATGTTCTTCATAATATTGTAATGGCAACCACACTGGCATACCTAGGGTGGCTGCTAGTGCAGGTTCATAAATCTGTTTTACTAAGGAAAGCAACTTGAAAGGGGATCAATGATCTTCTTTAATTACATAGAAAAATATAAAGAGAAATAAAGACCAACAGACAGGGCTCTACTGCCTGAATCAAAGTTTTACATCCACCACTGAATCGAGAGAGCCTTTACCTCTGGGGAGTTGGGGAGCTCTGAACACACGGCCACTCAAAGTCTCAACCACAGAATCACATCTTTCTCATAAGTGAGCCCTTAAAGCAAAAGCTCACCTCTCACAATATATACTCTCTCAGCTAATAGGCTCAGAGCCAGAAGACAACACAACCAGACTCATTGCCTAATTAGGTTATTAACAAAAGGTGTGCAAGCCTTCCTACAAGCAAGCTTCCCTTAATGGGCTCCACATGAGGCCTTTTAATGGGCAGGGAAGACCTCACACATACACACCCTCCATTAACATTACAAATACTAAATTAGAGAATGCTAAACTTATGCTGATTAAAAACTCATTGTCTTCTTTTGCATTCTGAGCATAGGATCAAAGGGCCATAGATCTAGAGCTAGAAGGGACCTTAAAAGGCCACGCAGTCAACCCTCATTTTGTGGACATGGAAACTAGGATCAAGAGAAATGGCTACTTGTCCAAATTTGCACAGGTAACTAGTGATGGAGGTAGGATTTGAAACCTGGTCCTAGGACTCCAAATACATTTTTCTTTCTACTCTACAATGGGAACTGGCTTATTTTGTTAGGACATGGCAATGCTCAATACCATGTCCCGGGGTCTTACACACAGAAAGTACTTAATTTTTGTTTAAGTTGATTAAATTAAATCTAAGGTGACTTAGTGAGCAGAACTATCTGGGTTGAAATTTGCTGAATTTGATTTACTTGCCATGTTACACAATGAAAACTAACCACCCCCCCACCCCGCAATGGCAGAAAACAGACCATCTTAGTCACCTGTCACTCAAAGAGCTCCCTTGAATTCTCACTGCATGTGTTCTGAACTATGTCCTAGTAATGATTAAAACTAGCATTACTATAGCTTTTTATGGTTTAGAAAGTGGTTTCCTCAAAACTCTGCAAAAGTATTTTCTCCATGTTTGACAAATAGAGAAATCAATGATCAGAGAGCCAAGCTGACTTGCCAATTGTCACACAATATGTAAGTAATAGTTAAACAGCGAGGGATGGTTAGAGCTGGAAGGAAAATTTGCATCTCCAGATCTCTTTCTAATACTGGCATTGTACTCCTTAGTTTATATTTCCAATATCAGGTGACTGAGGGTTTTGTTATTACTGTTTTTGTATACATGGATAATTGTACATTCCTTGAGGGAATGTATCAATTTTTATTTTTTTTCTTTCATATCCTTGACTCTGAGCACCTATGGTGGAGAGTGGGGGAGCAAAGGAACAAGCATTTATCAAGTGCTTACCACATGTCAGGCACCATGCTTTACAAATATAATCTCATTTTATCCTCATTAAAACTCTGAGAATTGGTTTCTTTTATTATCCTCATTTTATAGTTAAGGAACCTGATGCACAAGGAGGTTATATGAGCTAAGAAATGTCCTGATATGAACTCAGTTCTTCCTGAACCCAGGCCCAGGGATCTGTACACTGGTCCACATAGCTGACTCTTAAGCATTAGATATATACATGGTGATTTAAGTAGCTTCATGGTGATAGTTTGTACATCCTGTCTTCTGTAAATATCAGATTAAATTTGGTGTATTATATTCAATTTGGGGCACCCCATTTCAGATTAACATATATAATATATATATATATATATATATATATATATATATATATATATATATATATATATATATATATATACACATACACACACACACACACACACACACACACACACACACACACACAGGAGGGCAGCCAGATGGTGAAAGATCTCAGGATATTGTCTAATGAGTATCATCTGAAGGTACTTGGGATGTTTAGCCTGGAGAAGAAAAGAATCATGATTAGGGGAAACATGATAGATGTCTTCAAGGATTTGAAGGATTTTCAACAGAAGATATATTAAATGGGTTTTTTGTTTGATTCCAAGGGACTAAATAAGGAGCAATGGATAAAATTTACAAAAAGATTCATTTAGACAACTTAAGGAAGACTTTCCTAATAATGAGAATCAACCAAGAATGGGATGGATTTCTTTTGGAAGTAATGGATCTACCTCATTCAATATACTCAAGCCAAGGATGGCAGATTACTTTGAGAACATAATGTAGAGAGAATTGGTTTTTAGGTGTAGATTGGTTGTTATATACACCAAAATTCCTTCCACCTCTGAAATTCTGTGATTCTAAATTTGGAAATTATGGGATTACTGTCCTGTAGTTTAAATGTGCCACTTTTAACTCATGGCATTAAAGGGTAACCAAGTTTAGGCACTCAAATACCAACTTCCTCAGCAAACCCTTATGAAAAGCCCAACTGTCTCTTCTTTCTACTTTTTCATAGAATAGAATAGAATCTTAAAAGTTGTAAGAGACCACAGAGATCATCTCTTACAATTCCTACCTGAAGCATAAATCCCTTCTACAGTGGTGACAGGTGATTTAAACTGCTTGAACATCTATGGTGATGGGGAATTCACTACCTTCAAAAGCAACTAATTTTTTTTTGGTTCCAGCTAGACTTGAAGAACTAGGGAAAACAACAGGGGGACCCACAGGGCCTGGAGCAAACAAAACAAAAAAAGAGTTATATTTTGAACAATAGTGGCAGATTTACCAAATATTACATCATCATATCATGCTGATGACCATATACTGAGAACACTAATAAAGTAGTGGGCATGGAGAAGAGTATAAGCAAGATAATGAAACATGGCCTTTGACAATCAGTTGAAGAAACTAGTGAACTATGCTGGAGAAGATTCAATGAGGGCAGAAATGTATTCTTCACATATTTAAAGCAGTTTTATAGAAGAATTATATATACACACACACACACACACATATATATATTTGGTCCCAGAAGGTAAGACAAGGAACAATGGTTAGAATATATAATTAGGTCAATTTAGGTTTCCATGTAAGGGGAAAAAAGTCCTAAAACTTAGAACTATGCAAAAGTGGGATGGGCTCTCTAAGGAAGAAGTGGGTCCCACCTCTTACTTTACACCTTCATGTAAAGGCTGTATGACCACTTGTCGGGTCTTTACTAGGGGGGATTGATGTTTGAGGATAGGTCAATCTACATGAGAGTTCTGCCTTTTCTTCTAACTCACAGATTCTGTGACATTACATGGTGTCACAGGGTATCTAGTACAATGGAATTCCCTTGAAAGAAAAGATGGCTTTGTTTTTGCCTTTTTTTCCATAGTACCTGGCACTAATACCTAGTGTTTATTAGGTATCCACTTAAAAGATATTCATTGGATTTTACTGAATCAAATGAGTGTCATTCCAAATAATAATGTGAGAGGTAGCACATTATTGAATTAAGAGCCCTGACATTTGGAGTCAGGAGAATTGGGTTCTATGTAGTGACAATAGTATCCACCTATCTGAGCTTCAGTTTCCTCTTCTTGAGGTTATCTTCCTCAAGGCATTATATGGAAGGTATTTTGTCAACTGTACCATGATAAAGACCCTTCTGGAGTGCAGATACATAAGCTGGTGTAAGACAACTTTCCCCAATTCTCCAGTCCACATCCTTCTCAGATATGAGCAGGATGTTCCCTGACCAAGGTTGATGGGTCCAGGCCTTTAAGGGCCCTTAGATCCTTGGGGGGGGGATGTGACAGCTTAGCTGATTTCAATGAGCAAGGTGTCACCTACTGCAATTCTTGGGCTAAGATGAAGGGCCACCGGACCTTTACCATCTCCCCTGACACTGGGCCCTAAGGACCAATAGGCCTTATCATTTGACCTGCAGATATGCCCTCTAAATCTCTGGGTATTACCTTGCCACTGTATCTTAAGGGCCATTGGGCCTATACCTCCATGATGTAGCTGGCCATTTCCTCATGTGCTATCTTCTTCAATTAGAACACAAGTGCATTGACAGAAGGGACTGTTCCGTTTTTCTATTTGTGTTCTCAGAATTTAGCACAGTGCTTGACCCACAGTAAGCACTTAATACATGTATTTCTATTTCACTCTGTCCCACACGGAAATGTCAGTTATTCTTAAACAAGTCAGTCACAAGAGTATTGCCATCTTTAAAGTAGTCTTTGCCATCCAGTACTCAGTACACCACTGAAACTGTCTTTGATAGAGAGATTGTAGCATCTGGGTTTTATTCTTTTCGTTTGTGGGAAAATCTTCATCCTTTGTTTCAAGAAGGAAATGCAGCATAATGGAAAGAGCATTAGACCTAGGGTCAGGATACCTTGTATGAATCCTTTTCAGATATGACCAGGATCTTCCCTTCCCAAGGTTGATGGATCCAGGCCCTTATGGGCCCTTAGATACTGCAGGGATGTGACAACTTAGCTGGTTTCAATGAGCAAGGTGTCACCTACTGCAATTCCTGGGCTAAGATGTATATGCAGACAAATCATTGCATTTACCTGCCCTTAGTTGGTTTACCTGTAAAACCAAGTGGATGTACCAGATTAGAAGTCATAGAACATCCTTTGGCAGTTCAGTGAAGCCTGTGGACCCCCTTTCAGAATGATTTTAATGTTTTTAATTTTAAAATAAAATACACAAGATTGCAGTGAGAATTAAAATTTATTTTCACCTACTGAAGTTCATAGATCCCCTGAAATCTATCCGTGGATAGTTGGGCAGGACCCCTGAAACCAGGTTAGGGAAACCTGGACTGTGTGATTTCTCAAATCCCTTCTGGCCATTGTGTTATCATTTTTGGATCTTGGCAAAAAATAAGTGTAGTGAATATGTTAGGTGACCAAATTTGGAAATGGTGTTTTTGCTTCAAAATCAGATCACATTATAAAGGTTAATAAGACTTATTTCTTGGATATCTCACCATTTGGGTGGCAAGACTCAAAGTAGTCATCGTTGGGCTTATTGGAATAAGTATATATCTTTTCCTTGGGTATTAGTTACCAAGGGCACTAGTTTGAAAAGGAAAAATCATTTAAATGCAGAAATTATAGTCTGTTAGAAAGAAGATCAGTATTGGATGGATGGAGCTGCACTGAAAAATAATGAAAAGAGCAGAAACCTGGTAAACAGGAGATCCTGGCTCTGCAACTAACTCACAGTATGACAGATTGACTCCCCATACCTAAAGCCCCATTTCTGTATAATAAGAACATTGGGTTAGATAATTCTGTCTCTTCCAGCTCTATCATTCTATATTCTATTTTCAAACATATTGGAAGGTCCTTTTCAACTCTAAAATTAGATTATTTTTGTGTCTCATTCACAGTAAGTACTTAAATGTTTGTTTAATAATAATCCTTACATGGTGATTATGTCCAGGTGAAAAGCAGAAATCTATAGCTTTGGACTTTAGGCTTCCAGAATTTGGGCAAGTCACCTTAATCTTTTCTGATCCTCAGTTTTTTTTCATCTTTTTTGGTTATTCTGATTTTTATTGAACAATAAGCAAACAACAGAATTAAACACAAATATTGGTAAGTCAAGTCTTGCTTAGTTTTTTCATCTTTAAAATGAAAGTGTTATAGTGCTCTTTGGTTGTTTTTCGGTCATGTCTGACTCTTCATTGCCCTATTTGAGGTTTTCTTGGCAAAGATATTGGAGTGGTTTGCCACTTCTTTCTCCAGCTCATTTTAGAGATGAGGAAACTGAGGTAGATGGGGTCAAGGGACTTGTTCAGGGTCACACATCTAATAAGTGTCTGAGGCCAGATTTGAACTCAGGAAGAGGAATCATTCTGACTCTAAGTTTGGATACACTGCACTATTTAGCGCCTCTGAATGCTGTACTTGATAAACTATAAATTCACTCTGAAAGCTAAAACCTATTGTTTTAGCGAGTTTACAGAATCAATGAGAACCTGAGTGAATAGTGTATAGCATTATCAACCAAAAAAAAAAGATTCGGTTTCTTTTAGTCACAGAAGAAAAAAGTTTAAACAAAAGTCATCTTATGTCTCCACCTCCAGTACAGTTCTTGAAAATTTCCAGCAAATAGCTGCAAAGATCTGTCGATGTGTAGATAGGTTGTTTGATCTGTGCTATAATTCGATCAATGATAATTCCAATTACTATCAGCAAAACTAATATCCCTTTTCATTAACAATAGATACTGAAAACAAAACAAAACAGTATTAGAAAAAGATCCCCACCCCCACCCCCATTCTCTCCACACGCACACACACAGAAGTGTGTGTATATGTGTGTGTATATATATATATATATATATATATATATGTACACATATACTCATCTCTAAGTTCAAATTCTAGATCATTGAGAGATTAAGTTGACTTGTATATAGTGACAAGGGCTAGCCTTGAACCTAGGTCTTTCTGACTACAAATTCAGCTGCACTATGATATACCACCTTTGTAAAGAAGAAACTAGACCCTTATCTTGGCAGATATTTGGTTCATACATTTTCTAAACTGAGAGTATGGGTTTATTTCTATCTCTCTTAGTTTCCCAGTCTCTGTTATATATATATAGATAGAAAGATAGATAAATATAGATATATAAATATATCTATATATCTGTATACACACCTATATACATATTTACACACAGCTAAAAGATCAAATATAAAATATAGGTCATACTTTTCCCTCAAAATGGATGGCATAAAACTTTAGGATAGCCCACAGTCAAGGTTAGTTTTCTAACAAGATGCTCATCTCTCTCTCTCTCTCTCTCTCTCTCTCTCTCTCTCTCTCACACACACACACACACACACTGTGTTGGTAAGCAAAATGGGCTCCTTAGCACTTAGTTCAACAGGGGCCCTTGAATAGTTTGGCTTTTGTTCCCTTTGAGTAGTTTAGTTGAGCCTTACTAGGTGCTAAGCCCCAGGCCCAAACCCCTATTAGGCCTAAAACCTTAGTGGGTGTGGATTGGCAACTAAGGTGGGGCCCAAGGTGTGGCTAACTCCAGGGAGGACCTAGTTTACATGTCTGGGAGAACTGAGGCTTTTAGACCACGTGGGTTTAAGTCCGCCTCTTTGTGACGATTTTAGGTCATGTGGGTGAGTTGCATGTGTGACTCACCCCTGATGCTGAAAAAGATATAAAAACCAGGGGTTGGCTGTCTGTTCTTTGGAGCTCTTTGCTGTAGCAGTGGTGGTGCGCATGACTGTGGGGCAGCCCTTGTTCTGAGCTCCCGGGCTGAACCTAGATGTTGGTAACTGAATTGTATTGGATCTGTCTGTTGATGTTTGTGATTTGTTTGTATTTTGCTCTGAGGTTCAGTGTGCTGGCTTTTTGCCCTGAACTAAGTGAATGATATTTGTGTGCTGAATTAAAGTAAGCTTGTCAACCTCTTTAACCTTGCTTTCCTTATTAAGGCAGATCAAAAGAATCTGTGCTGTTGGCAACTTTCTGGGTGCTGCCTGTGGGTGGATCTTACACCCCCACAGAAGCTGCTAGCCAGATTGTTGAAACACACACACACACACACACACAAATGCTCTCCCCTCCCACCTTTTCAAGGGATCTCATTTTAAAGATAGGGCCCATATTCATGGACAGTCTTACTTTGAATCAACATATATTGCATAAAATCATGAGATTTAGTGTTGACAGTAACATTAAGCCCTACTTAAGTTTTCTCTGCCATATTACAGTTGAGGAAACAGAGGCCTAGAGAGGTGAATTGATTTTCTGAATCTGTTCTGCTGATGGTCATAATCAGTAGGATCAAGATTCAAAATCAGTCTTGCTCCAAATCCAGGGCATTTCCCATTTTTTTTATCAAATTAGAATATATACATACACATGTCTGTATATGTATAACATAGATACATTTATATATTTATACAAATAAGTATATGAGCATACGTGTTGGTGTGTGAGTATATATCTGTGTGTGTGTGAATATAAAATCTTTATTATGTATATGACAAAGTCTTTCCAAATGAGCCTACCTGGAGTTCCTAGAAGTCTAACAATGCACACACTCTTATTTGTAAGATTAGCATGTGTTTGCTACATGACTGTAATACATACTCATAAATCAGTTGGGCTTCACAATAACAATGTCTTTACAGCAAAGACAGTTACCCCAGTGAAAAAGAGGCACTGGGGGATCTCAAATCATTTGCATTGCTGAACTATTTATTATTGCCAGTATTTTTATCAGTTGGTTTAGGCAGCACATTGGATTTTTTTAAAAATCTGGTTATTTAAATGGACAATACTTGTTGGATTCATCTTGGCTTTATAGCCAATGGCTCTGAGGGCCTTCAAATGATCACACATTGACACATATCACAGACAGGTTCATAGACATGCAATGGCAAGACTGATGTGTTCATGGGAAAGGATGTATTTGGCCAAGATGGGGACATTATTATAAAGTGTGATCCTTTTTCCTGGGGTGAACATGCATCATAAAATCCATAGTGCTGGACATTCAGAGAGATGTATAACTCCACAGGGCCTCATAGATATAATTTTCTTCTAAAAAGAATGAGAGCCATATATTGTACATTATCACGAGGGAGATGATTGCTTGTTATCAACTTTAGACCTTCTGACAATATGGAACCAGGAGCTGATTTGATGGAACTTGGCTCCAGTTCTGGCTCTAGCACTTACTATCTGTGCATACTTGGATGAGTCACTTAACCCTTACTAGGCCTCAATTTCTTCATCTCTCAAATCAAAGGACTGGAACACATGCTTCTGAAGTTTTTTTTTTCAGCTGTGACATTTTATAAATATATATTTCAACATTCTAAGTTATAAGGACCCTTTAATCTGTAACAATCTACGTACTAAGGTCCTTTTTAGCTTCAACATTCTATTTTCTACTGTTACTTCAAACTCTAACATCCTATGATTCTATGATTTACTTTTTGGTAATAACTCACTACTACGGGATTAATGGAACACAAGTCAGAGGGCAGAATCATCTCTAAGCTAAAACAATGTCTCAGAGTTTTGTAGCATAGGCACTTGGAGCCTAGTCTCACAGAATTTTCTTGAACGAGTGTTTCCACTTTTAATGACTGAGATTCTTTCAGGGTAAGAGCATGAAGCCTTTGATCTCCATAGGTTTCCATAAGAAATATCCTGTCTTGGGCTTTTAAATCACTTCCACTAGATTCAATTTTAAAGCCACACATTGAGCCAGCATTCAGTATTCTTAGTTCTTTGCTGGGAGAAAGACCAAACCAACAATGCTTGAAATTTCCTTTCTCATTGAAATGACCACTGTCCTCAAAGTCTTTTGGAACTGGAAAGTAGTTTAGAATCATTCTAGTCAAAAGTCCTTATTTGAAAGATGAGGAAGTTAAAGCTCATAGAGGTTGAGTGACTTGCCTATAATCATCCACCTAATAAATGGTAGAACTCGGACTTGAATCTGGGTCTCCTGATACCCAGTACATTGCTCTGCCTCCTATGAACTCATCTTGTCCCTTTGCCAACTCCTTGTCTGTTGTCATCTGAGTTTTCAGCACTTTTCTGAAGAAGATTATACTTTAGGGTATGCTCATTGTAACTGCGTTAGGATTTCAATTCTTCATCCCTCAATTTGCATGCCTTTGCTTCTTTATGAAGGAGGAACAATTGGCCATTTTAATGATCTTACTTTTTTTTTAATTCTCCCCAGTATATTAGGTGGTAAGTTGGCATTTCTTTGGATGATTCCAATAGTGCCATCAAATTCATGTATAGTAGACTCTACCTTGAGTATAGGGATTCTAATTTTTCATAAGTACATACCCCTGACTGAAAACAAAGATGTAAATATTACCAATGACAAAAGTATCATTTAGGCCAGCAATTTAAGTAGGGAGCCAGAAAAAAGTTACCTGGACCAACTGGCCTAACATACTCTTCATGGGTATTTTCATTTTCAGGATACCTAGGATCAATGATGAGCTACCTTACTCCCTCCCTCTCTCATGTTCCCATTCCCCACCAAAAAAAAGGTTTTTGAAGAATACCCCTTTAACCACATATGAAAAGGAATGATGGAATGGAAATCACATTTTTTTTAAACAGAGATGGCACAAAAGAATTTATAAAGGATTCTTTGCACATAAATAATCTTCAGTTCTACACACACAAAAAGAGGTTTTAACCTGAGTTCTGAAATGTTTCTATGAACTTGTATCAACCAACAAACACTCAAGCTGGTAACACTTTGGAGAAATCGAGTTGAACAGGGAAGGAAGCCATTGTTCTACGCTATTAAGATTATGAGACTGGTCCCATCACCTCTCTCCGGACACTTGTTTATTTTTCTTCTTGTTCCTGTGAAGTATCTGGAATGAGACTTCAGGTCACCAGGCAAATGACAACCTATAACTTGGTAAATGATGTTTTGCTTGGCTTTCCTAAACGGGCATAGGAGCAGCTTCAATATCTCTAACCATTCCCATATGGCCTTCTCCTTTTCACTTTCCACCTGAAATGTTGCAAATGGGGCTCCTGTTTGAATGTTTAGCATGGGCCTCCCTAGTCTAAAAAGCTGTATGTTTCAGCTAAGGGTCTGGATGATACTGAAAAAAGTGCAGTGGTTGCTTTTTGGGGTATTACCTAGGGCCCTAATTGTTTCCTCTAAAGCCATTATTTGAAATAGTTGAGTCCTGTGACCAGGAAAAATTTCTCCAGGAACAGTTCAGAGTCCAGCACAGCTATGTGGGCAGCTCGGCCGATCAGGGCATTGGCAGTGTTGGGCAGAGCGTGGAACACGTTGTGTCGAATTACAGTGCAATCCTTGGCCTCAATCAGAGGTTGGAGAAGGTTGTTGATCATCTCAACATAAACCGGGCCTGAAAATTGGGTAGAAAAAGAGGTCACTGACAATATAGCAGTAACTGCTTAATAATTTTCTGCTTGGACTAAAAGTCCTTCTGTCAATTTCCAAATGAGGTGAAATCATTAACTCATGAACAGGGACTCTTAAAACTTTGTGCGTACTGGACCCCTTTGACCTACACAACTATTGAATGAATTTTTTTTTAATGCACCAGGAAATAGACAAGATTGCAAAGGAAATCATATTAAATTATAGTTACCAAATATATAGATAGTATGTATGTATTTGTAGTTTACATCCCCTGCTCTAGAATTGTAAGTTCTACAAAGTATGTTTCTTTTTAAACATTTTTAAATTGTTAAGATTTTTTTGATTTTTATTTTTAGTTCCAAAATATCTCCTTTTTGCCTCATCTGCCATGCATAGATGTGGCAAGAAATATGATACATATGAAGTCAGACAAAATATTTTCACATTAGCCACATTGAGGGGAAAAAATAAAGAAAATAATATGCTTCAATCTATACTCAGAATGCATCAGTTCTCTCTGTGGGGGTGGATAGCATTTCTCATCATGACTCCTTTGTCATTGTTGTGGATCATTGTATTTATCGGAGTGGCTTAGTCTTTCACAATTGAGTATCTTTACAATATTGCTTTTATAATGTTAACAATGTTCTACTAGTTCTGCTCGCTTCTCTTACAAAGTACATTACTCACAAGTACCCTACCTTGAATGGAGATTTTTGGCATTCAGTAATTCACAGATGTTTATATAAATGCTAAATGCAGCTTATATTTTAAGCAAATAAAAAACTGAGAGCATTAGTGGATAAAGTTGCCTATTTTATATATCTGTTGTGAAAGTTCCTCATTTGTTACCTTTATTTGTGTTGTCAGCTGGAGGTTCCAGGACAAACAACTGAAATCATTTTTATTTAATATACTCTTGGACCCAAAACAAGCAAGGCCTGACAATACTGTAGGATGTGACCTACCTATATGCCTGTCCTTGAGGGCCATTTTACACATTTCAATTCTTGCTGAGTGAAATGGCACATACCAGTCTTGAGGAGAAGTGACCAACACAACATTTTTATAAGGATGGTAAAGTAGAGTTATGATTATTTTAGAAATGAAGGAAGCTCAAGCTTAGAGAAGTAAAGACCTTTTTTTTTTTTAAATTCACATAGGATTGAACTCAGGAACCAGGACTTGAACCCAAGCATTTTGACTTCAAGATTACTGCTTCTCCTACTACATCACACACTTCACATATCTCTATTAAATTCTGTCTGGGCACTAAAAGGGATAGCCATTGGGAATCTGATTAGCTGCCATTATGTTTCGAGAAAGTAGAGTGAACAGCTAGTCAAACATGATAGAGCAAAACCTTAGCCTAGGATAAGAGAATAAAAGAGGCAACATAGTATAGGAGATAGACAGCTAGCCTGATGGGTGGTCTCTCAGTGGTGAAAATCATCAGGGAACATGGACAAGAGACTCATATGATGTCAAGAACTGGATGGGTTGCAATCTGCATTACTAAATGCAATATCCACATTAATGAAATTCTAAATACATTTGAGTAATGCTTTCCTTACTAAGTAAGTTTGTTTTGAAGGATCAAATGGGTAAATTAATATGAAATTATCTTATCAAGAAAAGTACTATAAAAGTATGCAGTCCTTATTCTAGTATCCTAGACACATTGAATTCAGACACAATGGGCCCACTCCTTCAATCAATCTGTAATCCAACCACCAAGCATTCATAAAGCATCTACTACGTGTCCAGAATTATGCTAGACTCCTTTAAAAGTTGTAGTGGAACAAGTCAATGGCCAGATTCAAAATGGTAAGGAGTATTGATTTAAAGGAGAGGACTTTGGTTCACTGGTCCATTTGTCATTTCCTAAGAAAGGAGCTTATAAAGCAAAATTCTATATTACTGCTGAAGATGCATCTCACTGAGAGATAACCTAATGTAGTAGAAATACACTGAACTTGAAATTAAAGAATCTGAATTCAAATTCCAGATCTTCCTCTAATTAACCTAGACTTCCTGTTGCCATGGTTTTGTCATCTGTAAAATGAAGGGATTATATTGTATAAACTGATAATCCCATATCTATATTTCAACACTCAAATGGACCAGCGATCTAACTAATACATGTTTATTCTGTCACACTTAGTCATTTCACAAGATTCTTGTCTAAGAGTCTTTTATCCAACATGACTACGGTCTTTCCTTGGTTTTCCCACTATTTTGTGGACATCAGTATAACACTCAGACGGTTCAATAGTTATTCTTTCTTATAACATAGCTGGTCACTTTTTTTCTTCTCTGCTCATATGTCTTAAATGCAAGTCAATATTAGAAAGTCAGCTCATTGCAAGTGGGGATTGTGTATTCTGTGCATTTGTATTCCAATGGCTGGCACAGTGCTTAACCCATAGTAGGCACTTAATAAATGCTTTCTTCTATGGTTGATGGAACCTTGTTTGTTGCAGATTAGACCACCCTCATGCCATTTTTCATTATTCTTTGATCCATCTGCAAACTTGATCCTCTGGAGATTTTTGGCATTCAGTAATTCAGAGATGTTTATATAAATGCTAAATGCAGCTTATATTTTAATCAAATAAAAACTGAGAGCATTAGTGGATAAAGTTGCCTATTTTATATATCTGTTGTGAAAGTTCCTCATTTGTTACCTTTATTTGTGTTGTCAGCTGGAGGTTCCAGGACAAAAAACTGAAATTATTTTTATTTAGCATACCCAAAACAAGCAAGGCCTGACAATACTGTAGGATGTGACCTACCTGTATGCCTGTCCTTGAGGGCCATTTTACACATTTCAATTCTTGCTGAGTGAAATGGCACATACCGGTCTTGAGGAGAAGCGACCAACACAACATTTTTAAAATACTGAAGGCCTAGAACAAAGGGGAGAAATTATATTTTTTTTAACAAAGAAAGAATAAAAATTTCACATACTGTTCATTTTCTGGATTGTAAAAACAGAGTAGGCATTATTAAATGCTTGTTGTTCATCTAAGAATCTAATGCCTCTACATCACGACAAAGGCAGAATTGTAACCTGGAGAGTTTGTGCGATGTTATTATCACACTTTTCTCCTAAAGTCTTTGGACTTTATGGAAAAAAGTCTTCAGTGGTCCCTGAGTTATTCACAGTATAATGAGGGGGAAGGTACACAGAGGCCTGAGGGGTCAGCTATGTCCACTATCAGAGGAGCAGTCCCCAAATATCAGGGCCCATTTTGTATCCTCACACACTGTCCTGCTCTGAAGAGCTTTCTTGTATTCCTATGGCAGAACAGAAAGAAGGGAGAACAACACCTCTTGTGTCTTTCAGAATTCCTGTACCCATTGCACTTTTGAAAAGTGTGTTTTCTAGAGTGTTGATTTCTGTGTTATGCTAGAATATGACCCAAGGGACCAAATTCAATTTCAAAAGCAGCTACTGAATGTCTATTGCATAGTATATATTGTTTCAGGTAGTAGGATACAAATAGATATGTATATATGTATGGGTATATACATATATATATATATATACATATATATATATATATGTGTGTGTGTGTGTATGTGTGTGTGTGTATGCATATATATATACACACAAATATACATGTGTGTATGTATGTATTAAGAGGATACTCCTACTAAGTTGTGGTCATTACCATGTTCAGTTTAAAGGTAGTACAGGAACAAAGATACTGATGTAAATAACTACTCTAATCTAATGCCAAAACTACTGCATCTACTATTTGCCAGGCACAGTGATAAGTGCTATTTATAAAACCTCATTTGATACTCACAGCAACCCTGGGAGATAGGTGCTATTATTATCCCCATTTTACAGATGAGGAAGCTAAGACAAAGATTAAGAGAATTGTGCAGGGTCACACAGGTAGAAAGTGTCTAAGGTCAGATTTGGGCTTTCTGACTCCAGGCCTAGAATAATATTTACTAGCTGTCTTAGATGGCTCATATAAAATTAAACTTGATAAATAAAAAAAAATTGAGAGGTACAACACAACAATTGGTTTTGTGAGGCCTGGGGTTTATAATTATCGAGGAGCAGAATTAAGGAAGACTTCATGGGAGACTTTATATTGGATAGTAGTTAATTTTTTCTGTCATTCCACTTTCTAACAAGATAGTTCAGTCCTGGCCATTTCCACTATGGCCATCTCTTCGCCAGTTATTCTTGAATGCCACTATATCCTCTCAAACAGAGACTTCATGCATCAGAACTTAAACATCTCAACTATGGAACTCTCCATCTGGGGACCTTGCTATCTGCCAACTGTAGCCTTGCTTTGCACTCCATTCCAGCCATTTTCTTCCTGCATTCTTACTTGTCATCATACGGGGATCCCATATCCTCACCCCAACACATATACACTTTCCAGCTCTGGAAATGTAATCAATTTAATATCCCCATTGCTACTGCAAATGGCATGTCAAGAAATTTCCCTATGGATCTACTCACCACCCCGGGGACTTCCCAAACCAAACATTAGTTTATCACTTGTTTACTCTGTCTACCACTCCTCTGTGTGTGTGTGTGTGTGTGTGTGTGTGTGTGTGTGTGTGTGACTCTATTGGAATATAAGCTCTTGTTTATTTTTATCGTTAGTACTTAGCAAGTACTTGTTAAATGAGATTTTTGTAAAGTGTTTAGCACAATGCCTAAAACATAGCAGGCACTTAAATTCTTGTTCCTTTATTAAATGCTCTTTCATTCATTCATTTTTTTTAATTAATTGAACCATTAGAACCACTTCCTTTTATTTACTTTTTCTTGTTTTTATGATTTATAATTTTTTTTCTTTTTTTAATATCACTACCTTTTTTCATTGACTCCTCTCCTTTACTCCCACATATCCCAGACTGCATAAGAAATAAGGATGATCAAGCAAAACAAATGACCACATTGGTCATATGTGAATTTCCATATGTCTATTCCATCATTTCTCTAATGAGAAGCAAGAGGCATGTTTCATTTGGTTTCATTTCCATGGCCTCGGCTTCCTTCTAATTCCTCTCCCCAGACATGTATAACAGCTAGACCACCTGTCTTTTGGCTCAGTTGGTACAGGAAACATTTGCGCAAATCTGTGTTGTCCCTGAAGGTCAGCTGTAAAAGGGACCCAGATTTCTTCAGCTTTTGCATTAGCCACAAACCTAGTAAAACAGAGACATGGTCAAGAATCTATTTCTTTGCATTCTCCATGGTCGTACTAACAACATAAGGGGTGAGGGACACTGGAAATACCACTTATGTTCAGAGGTTATTGCAGGAGTTGAAGGAAAATGTAAAGCTTGCTAGGTTCATAAATTGAGAGTTGGGAGGGACCTTTGACCATTAGCCTCACCTTCTCTTTCTAAAAATGAGGGAACTGAGGTACAGAATGGCTAAGTGTAGGGATATGTAAGGACAGAGAAGTAATAAATTTCAAAGGTAAGATTTTTATATCAACTCCTCTGATTGTGGAACTAGTGTTCTTTTGACTTTGAATTTGCGAATAAATGTCTAAGGTGGCTTTGAACACAGGTTTTCTGGCTGGCAGTGAGCTCTCCCCAACCTTGGCCGAATCTTCTAACCTCTCAAGAGTTTGATTTACTTAGATGTGAAGCTGCAATATCTACCCCCAAATCCTTTTACAGGGATCCAATAAGATAGTAAATGTGATAAAAAATCAAATAAAAATATTTGAAAGGACTTTGCAGACATTATAATGTCATACAAATACTAGGTATTATAGCAATTGTGAAAGGATATAAGAGGTGTTCTTTATATTTTAAAGATGGAGAAAAGGGGAACACCCTCAGATATCTATAGCATTTTTAAAAGAATTTCAAAGCCCCTTCCAAGCAACAATCCTCAATGGCAAGTAGTACACATATTATCATATCCATTTTATAGATGAAGAAATTGGGGAGGAGGGAGGTCTTAGCAGTTTTAAATACTTGTCCATGGTGATGACACTTATTCCCTCATCTGTAAAATGGAGATGATAATAGCACCTACCTCCAAGGCTGTTGTGAAGATCAAATAAGACACTGATTGTAAAGAGCTTTGTAAACCTTAAAGGCCTAAATGAATGCCATCTATTATTTTATTCATTATTTACCCATTTGCTTATTTGTTTGTTTATTAAGAATTCTAAGCAGGAAATTAATTCAGACCAAGTCCAAGTCTTCCTCTAATATCCCACCATGGCACATGGAAGTGACTATGTGCTTAGGAAGTCTATTTCAAGGGAACAGGAAAATTGGCAGGCCCTAACAGACAGGAGATGGAGTCAGTATTGAATTGAAAAGGGATATGGCTCAGTAAAGGCTTACCTGTACTAACAAGAGTACTGTTGTTGTACAGTGTCCCCAAGTGCGGCCCAGAGAGAGAGAGAAAGGTATGTAGCTTGTTGAGGTAATACCGAAAACGAGGCCGCGTCAATACTGATCGGATGATAATGTTGCCAAGGGAATGGCCAATGAAGCTATTTGGAAAAACCAAAGGATATGAGTCCATTAGACTGTGCTCTCCTTAGGGTGTGGTATGTGTTACATCTACCCATGCATGCTTAGCACCTATCACAGTGCCATGAACATAGTAGATGCTTAGTAAATGTTGAATGGAATCTTGTTCAATAAATAAGCATTTAAGTATCATCCCCTCTCAGGCTGTCCAACAAGCAGCAAAAAATAAATGCTGTCTAAGTTATCTTTTTCTCACTTCTTCACCTGGAGTGTTTTTACCTGATTCGAGAAATGGACAGATTATACAACTGGATATGCTGAATGATCTCATCTAGTAATCGGTCTGTCATTGTGTCGAAGTCAGCAAAAGTGTCACTCTGAAAGAAGAGAAAACAAAGGGGGGACTTATGAAGGTACAACAATGAACCAGAACTGCAGACCATAAATTTCTTTTGTGATTGTACAACCACATCATGGTATGTTATGGGTAGGGTTCTAGAATGGAGGTAGGAAAATCTACTTCTCTATCACTTACAACCTTTATGATCCTGGCCAAGTTGTGCCACCTCTATGAGACTCAAGTGCTTCATCTCTAAAATGGGAAAGTGGACATAATCATATTTATATTCCCTGCTTCATAGGGGTATGAGTGGACTGGAGTCATTTTACTGGAGAAGAGATGTAGGTGCAGTGTGAGAGATAGGAGATATCCTTCCGAGTATTTGAGGGGTTGTCCACTGAAAGCATGATTAAATTTGTTTTTTCGTTGAAAGGGACAAAAAAAGCCATAATTAGAAATTACGAAGATTCAACTATAGGCTTGATTTAAAGTGGGGGAAGGGGATATGTATCTGTGTGTGTGTGTGTATATATATACACATGTATATACATACACATGTAGAATAGGTGTGTGTTTTTATATGTTTCCTTTTTACATATAAATATATATATATATGTGTGTGTGTGTGTGTGTGTGTGTGTGTGTGTGTGTGTGTGTGTGCATGTGTATATTAGATAGACACACATTTCCCTGTCCCTCTGTTCTACATGTCTGGGGAGGGAAATTGGAAAACAGCTGAGGCCATAGAAATGAGACCAAATAAAACATGCCTCTTGCTTTCCATTAGAGAACTGGTGCAATGGAGGTGTAGAGTTGGGCATATGCATTCAGACATGACCAATATGCTCCTCTGTTTTGCTCAACTATCCTTGTTTTTTATAATGGCTGGGTTATATGGGAGTAAGGGGGAGGAGTCATTGCAAAACAACAGTGATATCAAAAAAGAAATATATGTATATACATATATACATACATACACACATATATATATACATATCTATCTATCTATCTAGATATATATATATATATATATGTGTATGTATGTATGTATGTATACTATATAATTTATGTGCTATCCAAAAAAATGAGATTCCCTAGTAGTTCATGGCTCTGCCTCACTAGATGTCTTCAAGTAAAGACTAGATAATTGCTGGTTGGACATTATATGGAAGAGCCCATATTTGAATGTGAGAAGCCGGTAAGGAGGTTCCATTCTGAGATTCTGTGATTCTCTGATCACTTAGCTCAGTCTCTTCATATTAGAGATGAGGAAAGAGAATATACATAATTTGCCCAAGATCACATAGGCAGACCCAGATTTGAACTCAAGTTCTCTGATGCTCTTTCCACACCAAGGTGTTACAACATTTTTTCTTTTTAAGCTTATGCAAAGTTACTGACATTTGTGGCAGAATGAAATAATTGTTTAACTTCCAGAATCAGCGGTTAATCATCTTGTTTAAAGATGTGGGTTTCTTGCTCTAATGGGAATCAGAATCAATTTCCGACCTAAGTAGATATGCGAGAAATTATCATCAAGTACTGATGCAGACACTGTTGGAAAATATACCTCTAGCAACGAATGCTTTCATGAGTCAACATGCCTTGCTAATGTCGGCCCACTCAGAGGATTCCCCACTAGGGACAATTCACTCAGCACTCTTCAAGATGAACAGATGAAGGAGACAGATGTAATTTATAAGGTTTCTGCTGGGGGATAATAGAATCACGGAATCTCAGAGTTGGAAGAGGCCTCAAGGTTGGGTCTGAACCATTCCTGAACAAAAACCCTCCTCAAATGGACATTTGGCTTCTATATGAAGCTCTCTAGTCAGGGGAGACACATTACCTTCTTAAACAGCCCATTATATTTGTTATTCACCACCCCCACCCCGTATCAAGGCTAAATCTGACACTTTGCCTTTCTACTGCTACTAGTTCTGTTGTCTTATGCCAAGCAGAAAATAGTCTAGTCCTTTCCCACATTACAGCCTTGCATATATGTAAAGATAATGGTCATGACACTACTCCTATTTTCCCCTAAATGTATTCTCCATCAGCTAGTGCTTGCAGGTTATCATCTCATTCATCAATACATATAATGGTGATGAACCTGTAGTTAATGACATTTAAGAACTGAAGGGAATAGGAATATTTAGCCTTAATTCCTGCCCTTACAATCTTCTTACACCTTAAACCATCACTCCTTGCATCTCTCCTCCCCCCCCACCCCTGCCACACACACACACACACACACACACACACACACACACTTATTGCAAGCCAGTGATACTGGCTTCCTTGCTGTTCCTTGAACCAAACACTCCATCTTTTAGCTCTGGGCATTTTCACTGACTGTCCTTCAAGCATGGAATGCTCTCCCACCTCTCTTTTAATTCTAGTCCTTTCCCTATTGTAATTATTTCCTATTTATCCTGATATATCTTGCTTTGTATATATTTGTTTGCATGTTGTCTCCTTGTTAGACTGTAAGCTCCTTGAGGGCGGAGTCTGTCTTTTGCCTCTTTCTGTATACCCAGTAATTATTAAAGTGCCTGAAACATAGTAGGCACTTAATAAATGTTTTTTGATTGATTTGTCTCTGCTTCCTAGTTTTCCTGGCTTCCTTCAAGTCCCAGATAATATCCCACCTTCTACAGGAAACTTTTCTTTTTCATCAGTTGACTTTTTATCATCTGTTGACTATTTTGTTTATACTATTCAATGCTTGTTTGTATATAGTTGTTCCATGTTATCTCCATTGGATTCTGACCTCCTCGAAAAAGGGATTGTCTTCTATCCTGCCACACAGTAAGCACTTAACTGTTGCTATTGTTTGTCCTTTGTTCTTGAAGAGGACTACTACAGGAAGGTGATGCCATGACTTGCAAGTAAATTTGATTTAAGTGAGGGAGGGCTGTGTAGAGTCACCGGCCTCACTCTCTCCTCCGGAGCCATCTGGGTCCAGTGGCCAGATACAGATCAGGATAAATGGAGATGGCCCCAGATGCACTGAGAGACCTTGGCCTCCTTAAGCTAAGGTTTTCTGAGTTCTCAGTTTGATTGAGGCAATGCCTACTCAGTGATTAAGGCCAGGTAAGAAATGAGCCCCTTTTACCTAAATCCCCGCCCCCCAAAAAGAATCAATTTGAGAGGTGAAGACCCTCAGAGCTTCTGGCCAAAACAGAAACAATTACTATTTACATTCACTCTGAGCCACGAGGGCCAACTAAGTAGGTCCTGGAGTGGGACCTATTATTGGTCAATCAATGAGAGCCAGAGTGAATTGGGTTTAAGACATGGTCCTTAAAAAATTGGAATTGAGCAAATGGAAGTTAATGACTATGAGCAATCAAGAAACAATAAAACCAAAAGAATGAAAAAAATAGAAGACAATGGCCACTGGGTGTTGCCAGCAGACATATCTACCAAGTTCTGCAGATGGAGTCAGTACAGAGACCCAACACACCCGCAGGACCAAAGGGAATTAACCTGTGATGCACAAGCTACAACATTAATGATCTTTCTTAATTCTAGTGTCTTCCATCTGGTGATTATTTCCCAGGTATGGTGTATAGAGCATGGTCATACATAGTTATTTGCATGTTTTCTCTCCCATTAGATGGTGAGGGTCATTAGAGAAGGGACTGACTTTTGTTTTCTTTGTATCCCCAAGTGCTTAGCACAGTGCCTGGTAAATAATAAGCACTTAATAAATGTTTCTGACTGATATGTTCAGCTTTCTGGTGCCTCATTTGAATACACTGCTAATGAAACATTCCATATCCAAAAGCCTCAGGTCCTTGACATTCCTAATTTATAAAATGGGCAGAATATTTCTCCTACTTTCTCTCACGACTGACACAAAGGGCCAAGATGGTGGCTGGAAAGCAGAAACTTGTGTGAGCTCCCTGCCAGGTCCCTCCAAAAACCTATAAAAATGGCTCTGAACAAATTCCAGAGCTGTAGAACCCACAAAATAGCAGAGGGAAGCAGGGATCCAGCCCAGGACAGCCTGGATGGTCACTGGATGAGACCTATCACGCATGGAGCAGAGGGGAGCAGAGCTCAGTGTGGGTCACGGCAGAACCAACCAGAATGGGATCCTGGCGGAAAAAGCCCTAGCACCCTGAATCAGTGAGCTGTGGCAGTTACCAGACTTCTCAACCCACAAACACCAAAGACAACAGAGAAGGTTAGTGGGAAAAGTTGCAGGGGACAGAGTGAAAAGAGTTCACTGTTCGGCCACCGCACCAGGGGCAGCAGGGGTGGTGCAGCTACAGAACAACAGCTGCAGTTGCTTCAGGCCCTAGGCCCACATGTTGGGAGGAATTAAATGGCGGATCAGAGCAGGAGGGCACAGCCTGCTTAAGATTTGTGTCAGGTCCGGGTTGGCGATTCTTGGGAAGGAGGAGTACTGGTGTGGCAGAGCTGGCTGTACAGAAATAGCTCTGAAATCAACGGTGCATCTCCTCATGCTTGGAACAAAGTACTCTTTGCTCTACAAGCAGTCATACCCCAACAAAAAATTCAAGGGTCAAGTAAGTTGGCTGGGAATATGGCTAGGCAGTGAAAACACACTCAGACTCAGTCTCAGACCTTGGAATCTTTCTTTGGTGACAAAGAAGACCAAAACATACAGCCAGAAGAAGTCAACAAAGTCAAAGAGCCTACAACAAAAGCCTCCAAGAAAAACATGAACTGGTTTCAGGCCATGGAAGAGCTCAAAAAGGATTTGGAAAAGCAAGTTAGAAAAGTAGAGGAAAAATTGGGAAGAGAAATGAGAGTGATGGGAGAAAACCATGAAAAACAAGTCAATGACTTGCTAAAGGAGACCCAAAAAATACTGAAAAAATATTGAAGAAAACAACACCTTAAAAAATAGACTAACTCAAATGGCAAAGGAGCTCCAAAAAGCCAATGAGGAGAAGAATGCCTTGAAAGGCTGAATTAGCCAAATAGAAAAGGAGGTCCAAAAGACCACTGAAGAAAATACTACCTTAAAAATTAGATTGGAGCAAGTGGAAGCTAGTGACTTTATGAGAAATCAAGGTATTATAAATCAGAACCAAAGGAATGAAAAAGTGGAAGACAATGTGAAATATCTCATTGGAAAAACCACTGACTTAGAAAATACATCCAGGAGAGATAATTCAAAAATTATTGGACTACGTGAAAGCCATGATCAAAAAAAGAGCCTAGATATCATCTTTCAAGAAATTATCAAGGAGAAATGCCCTGATATTCTAGAGCCAGAGGGTAAAATAGCAATTGAAAGAATCCACCAATCGCCTCCTCAAAAAGATCCCAAAAAGAAAACCCTTAGGAATGTTGTCACCAAATTCCAGAGCTCCCAGATCAAGGAGAAAATATTGCAAGCAGCCAGAAAGAAACAATTTGAGTATTGTGGAAAAACATTCAGGATAATACAGAATCTAGCAGCTTCCACATTAAGGGACCGAAGGGCTTGGAATACAGTATTCCAGAGGTCAATGGAGCTAGGATTAAAACCTAGAATCACCTACCCAGCAAATCTGAGTATTATTCTTCAAGGCAAAATATGGATTTTCAATAAAATAGAGGACTTTCAAGCTTTCTCAGTGAAAAGACCAGAGCTGAATAGAAAATTTGACTGTCAAACACAAGAATCAATAGCAGCATGAAAAAGAAAATAAGAAAGAAAAATCATAAGAGACTTACTAAAGTTGAACTGTTTTGTTTACATTCCTACATGGAAAGATGATGTGTATGATTCATGAGACCTCAGTATCATAGTAGCTGAAAGGAATATGCATATATATATACATATGTGTGTATGTATGTATATATATAAATATATATATACACACATGTGTGCGTCTATGTATGTATATATGTAGGTGTGTATATATATACATATATGTATATATATGTATATATACACATATATAGACAGAGGGCACAGGGTGAGTTGAATATGAAGGGATGATATCTAAAAAAATAAAATCAAATTAAGGGACAAGAGAGAAATGTATTGAGAGAGGGAGAAAGGGGGAGATAGAATGGGGTAAGTTATCTTGCATAAAAGTGGCAAGAAAAACTGGTTCTGTAGGAAGGGAAGAGGGGGCAGGTGAGGAGGAATGAGTAAATCTTGCTCTAATTGGATTTGACTTGAGGAGGGAATACCATATACACTCAATTGGGTATCTTACCCCACAGGAAAGAAGGAGGAAGAAGATAAAAAAAGGGTGATGATGGAAGGGAGGGCAGACAGGGGGAGGAGGTAATCAAAAACAAACACTTTAGAAAAGGGACAGGGTCAAGGGAGAAAATTCAATAAAGGGGGATAGGTTAGGAAGGAGCAAAACATAGTTAATCTTTTACAACATGAGTACTGTGGAAGGATTTTACATAATGATACACACGTGGCCTATGTTTAATTGCTTGCCTTCTTAGGGAGGGTGGGCAGGGAGGGAAGAGGGGAGAGAATTTGGAACTCAAAGTTTTAAAAACAGATGTTCAAAAACAATAAAAAAAAGTTTTTGCATGCAGCTAGGAAATAAGATACATAGGCAATGGGGCATAGAAATTTATCTTGCCCTACAAGAGAAGAAGGGAAAGGGGGAGGGGAAGGGAGTGGGGTGACAGAAGGGAGGGCTGACTGGAGAACGGGGCAACCAGAATAAAGGCCATCTTGGAGTGGGCAGCAGGGTAGAAATGGGGAGAAAATTCGTAATTCAAACTCTTGTGAAAATCAATGCTAAAAACTAAATAGATTAAATAAATTAAATAAAATTTAAAAAAGGAAAAAATGAATAAAAAAATATAAAAAAATACTGACATGAAGGAAAATATGAAGTTTCTCTATCTTAAAACGCTACAGAAATGTTAGTTGTAAATTGCTTATATTACCTCCAATTTACCCTGTCTATATTTTGTTTGTGTAAATTTGTTTGCATGTTGCCTCCCCATTAAACTCTGAGAGTCTTGAGGGCTGGGATTCACTTTTGACTTTCTTTGTACCCCCAGAACTTAGCACGGTGCCTGACAGGTAAGCTCTTAACAAACTCTTGCTGCCTAATTGAAAGATTGACTAAGCATTCTCTTTATCATCTCATCAATCTGAACATCCTACCTGATTCCTCTCAGACATCAAGAAGTCCAACTTTCCTCCAGGAAGGCCCAGTTCAATAAATGTCTTTACCAGGCGGAGGTCTGCGCTGTTACCTGGAAAGGATATATGTCCCCAGCTCCCATAAATAAATTCCCCCAAAAAGAAAGGCAAGTTGGTTTCCTTTACTGTTGTTTCAATTTTAAAGAATAAGGGTCTATTCATCAAACACATAAGGCACCTGAAAAATGACTACACAGAAACAACAAGTACTTAAGAATGTTCTCATACTCACTCCTTCTTCCTGGTTTTGACACTATTTTCCTTTGTTATCTCCCTCAAACTTACTAAAAGTATTTAATACCTTTGCTGAATATGAATGTGCAAAGTGCTATAAAATGCTAGAAATTGTTATTATTCCTCTAAGCCGTTCTGGGCCAATGGGGTATTCTGCTGTCCGACTAGGAGGACTGTGTGACTCATTGTCTCTTCCTGGCCATGACAACAGCAACAGCCCTTGACAATTCACCCAGTGTTCTCTCCTGAGCACCTCAGTTTCCAGCTTAGCGCAAGTGTTATCACTATTTACAGATTTGGAAACTGAGGCTCCAGAACTCAAAATTTCTGTATTTGATTTGAGCTTAGTTTTCATTTGCTCCCAGGGTCTGAAGAGGTTGTTGAAAATGTCCCAGAACATTCATAGAATTGTATAAGTTCTAATGGTCTTAATGGAGCATATCTATAATATCTATAATCCCTATTACTGGGATTCTCCTAAGGCTGGGGGAATCTCAAGATCTAGCGTTTTTTGCTGCAGTAGGGCTAAGCTGACCTGGTGTCTGCAAAAAAGTTCAGCATTCATATGGTGATTCTCCAGGAGGGCAGAGGGTGGTAGGAGGCCACCAGGTTGCCTAGGGAAAAACAAAGGAGCCCAGGATTGAAACTGAATAGGTCCACATTCCAATGCTTATCAGAGTGCCACTGACTCTGAGAGCAGGCTCTACACTTCCAACCTGGATAAAATAGGGAGACCCAGTCTTTCAAAAGAGAAAGCAGATAGAGAGATGAAAGGAGGGAGACACACACAGATAAAGACAGATAAGAGGGAGGTAGATATAGAGAGACAGAAAGAAAAAGGAACAAAGAGATACAGAGAGACAGAGACAGTCAGAGACAGATAATATAGAGATTCAGTAAAACAAAGACAAAGAGTGAGACAGAGAGAGAGACGGATATGAAGGGAGAGGAGAGGAAATGAGGGGAGAGGGGAGAAGGGGAGGGGAGGGGAGAGGAGAGAAGGGGAGGGGGGGAGAAAGGGGAGAAGGGGAGGTGAGGAGAGAGGAGAGAGATGAGGAGAGGAGAGGAGAGGAGGGGAGAGGAGGGGAGGGGAAGGGAGAGGAAGAGACTAGAAGGGAGAAGAAGTGGGCAATATAGAGGAGGGAGGCAGAGGAAGAGACAGAAACAGACACAGGAGACAGAGAAAGGAAGAACAGGAGATAAGGAGAGAGTTAGTTCCTGACTCTTAATTTTATGAACATAAAATGAAGCCCAGAGAAACAGTATGATTTTGCCAAAGCCACATTATAAAAATCATTAAGTGAGCCAGGAGAAAATTATCTTTGAATCTTCCTTTTCCCAATTGAAGAAAACTTTTCTCAAGCTAATCATTGGTTGCCACTTCACCTATTGCCTAACCTCTGGTTTTCATGCTTGGAGTTTCCTTCATATTCATGTCCTTGGGTGTCTATAGTACTTAGGCAGGAGGCAGTACTGGATCCTGGAAAGACTCGGGGTGAAGAAAAATCTGGTCCCAACTCTTAACACTAATTAGCTGTGTGACATTGGGACAAATAGCTTGCCTCTCAGGGCCACAGTTTCCTCCCCTGTAAAATGCTACTAACAAATAATACTCATTTTACCTAGTTTATGTGGTAGTTTTGAGGAAAATGCTTTATAAATTATAAATCTCTAACTTAATCTGGATTGTGCTCATTAAGAACTATAACAAGGAATTTTGTTCAGACTTACCATCCAACCCATGGACACAGATAACCAGATGAATCCCATCTTCCAAGTTCTCTTCCTCTTCCTCTGGTGGAAAATATGGCAAGTCAGAAGCTAGTACAGACAAGTCACTGTACAGATACTCTTCATTCTTCAGCTCTTTCTTAAATTTCTCTTTGGCCTGATAAAAACTGGAGAATATATTAATTAATCATAAGCCAAGCTGTATGTGTGGAGTTAAATTGGAAAATATGGGTTGGATATAACATAGAAGAAATGAACCTCTGTTAAGGAGCATATTGAGGGTGGGGTGGGAGTGCAGGGGGGGGGGGATGAAGTATGTCTTTTGTATGAAAAGAAAGAGGGAAACAATGTAATGTGAAGTCTTTCTCTCAACCAAAGCCCAATTCAATAAGGAACAATCACATAATTACCATATATGTAGCCTTAAGCTGGATTCTGAAGAAATAAAGCCTGGAGTTTACAATCTAGTTGGAAGGTATGACATGTAAAAACATATATAATACAAAATAATATGCACCAAGGCCATATGATAGTCACTATTACAGAGTGGAGAGAGCTTCAGAATAAGGAAGACTGAGGTCCAAGTACTGACTATGAACCTGGAAAATCACATAACCTCACAGTGTGCCCAGGCAATCCACTAAGACCATAAATTACAGATATTTCTTGGTAAAGGGAATTTCATTACTTAAAATTTTCTCAACCAATGAAATCAAAAATCTGTTCCTTTCTGTCCATGTCCTACTCTTCAAAAGGCATAAGGTGCATATTTATATGTATGTATATACACACGTGTGTGCATGTATATGCATATGTATGCACATGTATGTACACACGTGTGTTGTGTATATACAATAGTCTGAATAGATATGTATGTGTATATATATGTATGTGTATATATGTATATATGTGTACACAAACATGTAAGTGTGTGTGTGTATTATATATATATATATATATCTACTTATTTCTATACATATATAAATACTCTAAGGAGGAAAAGGTCATCATTACATTGTTACTGAAAGATCATTACTGATTAAAGGAGGAAAAATTAAGGAACACATTTTGGATAAGATAAACATTTGAGCTAAACAGTAAAGGAAGGGTAGTATTTCAATAGGTGAAGTTAGAGAGTAGGGTAATTTACTCAGTGGAAATAGTGTGAATAAAGGCACATAGACAGTAAAGTTTGAGGGATGTGGGGTAATGGCGAATGGTCCAGTTTGACTGGAGTATAGAGGATGTGTGGGGAAACTATGAGATGACTATAGAATTGTAGAAAGGTAACATGGCACCAGATTTAAGAAATGATTAAAGGGCTACCTAAGAAGTACCTGTTTCATCCTACAGGTAACAGGGAATCAAAAAAACAATTTTGAGAAGAATATCAATAATGAGTGTGCAGAAAATTAATCTGGCAATATGTAAAGGATGGACGGGAATAGAGGAACTGATGGAATAGTTTTGACTAGTGGCAATGAAAGTTCACATACTAGGTTAGCTCAAGAGAGAAGTGAAGAGATGACACATTCCATAGATATTTCAGATATGGAAGGATAGCACTCAGAAATTGATTACATGTCAAAAATGAAGGCAAAGGGGGACTTAAGAAAAACATCAAATTTGGGAGATGAGGCGAACAGTGCTGTTAACTTGATAAATGGGGAGGTCAGAGGAGGAGCAGGTTTTGATGAAAAGATAATACATTTGATGGGGGCAGAGCCAAAATGGCAGAGAAAAGGAAGAAACTCTCTTGACATCTCCTCTGAACCCCTCCAAACATCTTTAAATAATACCATAAAAGTTCCTGGAACAGGAGAACCCACAAAAGGATGAGGGAAAAAATATTCCAGCAAAAGACAACTTAGGTCAGCAGGAAAGGTCTGTTGCCACTGGGTGAGATTGGAGCATAGTCCAGAGCAGACTGTGCCAGCACTGAGTCAGCCTCAGCAAATCAGGAGCAGGTCTTAGGAACCACTCAATAAGCAATAGCAGCAGCAACAGCTGTTTCTGGAGCTCTCAGCCCACAAATGGTAAGGGATTCCAACAACTGGTGAGAAGGAGATTCTAGGGGTCTCTTTGCTAGCAGTGAGGCAGGACCCTGTTGCTTTGCCCATACTTGGATCCTGGTTGCAGCCTTGGGCGGCAGTTCCAGGGCAAGGATCAGCACTAGCAGACCAGAACTTGTGCCCCCAGTGAAACAGGAACCCTCCTCACAGTTCCAGGGCAGAAAAGAGTGCTTGTGGTAGCTCACAGACTAGAGCACTGGCCAGAAGAGTAGTAAAAACACCTTTCCTTAGATCAAACCTACTGGGAAGAACTGAAAACTTACAGGTCCTTAGAAGTATAACTGAAAACAGCTGCACAAAACCCATGAAGCTTGGGACAGTGTGCCATCCACCCTGGAAGCAGAGCCCTACTTTAACAAAGACTTAAATGTCAAGAAATAAGTTGACAAAATGAGCAAATAACAGAAAAAAATTCTGACCATTGAAAGTTATATGGTGACAAGGAAGAGCAAAACATACACTCAGAAGAAGAGAACAAAGTCGAAGTTCTTACATTGAAAGCCTCCAAGAAAAATATGAATTGGTCTCAGTCCATGAAAGAGCTCAAAAAGGATCTTGAAAATTATGTAAGAGGTAGAGGAAAATTGGGACGAAAAATAAGAGCAATGGAAGAAAATCATGAAAAATGAGTCAACAGCTTGATAAAAGAGACGCAAAAACATACTGAAGAAAATAATACTTAAAAAACAGGCTTGGGCAAATGGCAAAAGAGGTACAAAAACCCAATCAGGAGGAGAAAATATCAAAAAGCAACACTGGACAAATGAAAAAAGAAAAACTCCTTACAAAGTAGGATTGGACAAATGGAAAAAAAAAAGATACAAAAGCTCACTGAGGAAAATAGTTCCTTAAAAATTAGAATTGTGAAAATGGAAGAAAATGGAAGAAAAAATAAAACAACAATGAAAGAATGAAAAAAAAAATAGAAGACAATATGAAATATCTCATTGGAAAAACAACTGACCTGGAAAATGGATCCAGGAGAGAAAATTTGAAGATATTGGACGAACTGAAAACCATGAACATAAAAGAGCCTTGACATCATCTTTTAAGAAATTATCAAGGAAAACTGCTCTGTTATCCCAGTACTAGCTGGGATTGCTTGTGAAGGTTTTTGAGCAAATGAGTGATTTGATCATATGTGATGTATAATGTATAGGACCTCCTGAAAGAGATCCTAAAAGAAAACTCCCAGGAATATTATAGCAAAATTCCAGAGCTTTCAGGTCAAGGAGAGAATATTGCAAGCAGCCAAAATGAAACAACTCAAGTATTGTGGAGCCACAGTCAGAATAACACAGGATTTAGTAGCTTGTCTACATTAAAGACAGGAGGGCTTGAAATATGATATTCCACAGGGCAAAGAAGCTAAAATTACAACCAAGAATCACCTACCCAGAAAAATTGAGTATAATAATAGTGAGGAAAAATGTACATACAATGAAACAGAAGACTTTCAAGCATTCTTGATAAAAAGACCAGAACTGAATAGAAAAAAAAATTTTTAGTTAATTTATTTATTTTTAGTTTACCACACACAGTTCTACATAATTTTGAGTTCCAGATTTTCTCCACTCCCTCCCCCCTCCCTTCCCAAGACGGCACAGAATCTCATATAACTACCATGTGTAACTTCGCATTGAATTAATTTATACACTAGTCAAGTTGTGGAGAAGAATTATGACCAATGGAATGAATCATGAGAAAGAAGAAACAGAACCAAAAAAAAAAACAACCCTAAAACAAAAACAAAAGAGAAGCAAAAAAAGCGAGCATGTAGTGCGCCTCAATCTGTATTCAAACTTCATAGTTCTTTCTCTGGATGAAGATAGCATTCTCCATCATGAGTCCCCTGGAGTTGTCCTTGCACTTAGGTTGCTGAGAAGAGTGAAGTATGTCAGGGTTGGTCCTCATGGAATCCATATATCTGTGGCTGTGCACAACCTTCTCCTGGCTCTGCTCTGCTCACTCAGCATTATGTCGTGTAGGTTTTTCCAGGTTGTTACAAAGTCTGCATCATCCCCATTTCTTATGGCACAATAGTATTCCATCACCTTCATATACTACAGCTTGTTCAGCCATTCCCCAATGGATGGGCATCCCTTTGATTTCCAATTCTTGGCTACCACAAAGAGAGCCGCTATAAATATTTTTGTACATATGGGTCCCTTTCCCTCTTGTGTGATTTGTTTGGGATACAACCCTAGAAGTGGTATTGCTGGGTCAAAGCGTATGAACATTTCTATAGCCCTTTGGGCATAGTTCCAGACTGCTCTCCAAAATGGCTGGATCAGCTCACAACTCCACCAACAATGCAACAATGTTCCAATTTCCCCACATCCTTTCCAGCATTTATCATTCTCCTGCTTTGTTATTTTAGCCAATCTGACAGGAGAGATGCGGTATCTAAGAGTTGTTTTGATTTGCATTTCTCTAATCAGTAGTGATCCAGAGCATTTTTTCATATGCCTATAGATAGCTTTAATTTCTTCCTCTGAAAACTGCCTGTTCATATCCTTTGACCATTTCTCAATAGGGCAATGGCTTGTATTCCTATATATTTGGCTCAGTTCCCTGTATATTTTACATATGAGGCCTTTATCAGAGATACTAGTTGCAAAGATTTTCTCCCAATTTTCTGCTTCCCTCCTAATTTTTGTTGTATTGGCTTTTTTTGTACAAAAACATTTCAATTTGACATAATCAATGAATAGAAAAAATTTACTTTCAAATACAAGACTCAAGAGAAGCACAAAAAGGCAAAGGAAAATCAAAAGGGACTTAATAAGGTCAAACTATTTACAGTTTTACATGGGAAGATGATACCTTTAAGTCATAAGAATTTTCTCATTATTAGGGCAGTTGGAAGGAGTACATATAGACAAAAGGCACGGGTATGAGTTGAATATGAAGGGATGATAGCTAAAAAAATAAAATTAAAGGGAGAAAGAAGAATGTACTGGGAGAAAGGGAAAGGGAGAAGTAGAATAGGGTAAATTATCTCACATAAAAGAGGCAAGAAAAATCTTTTACAGTGGAAGGGAAGAGGGGGGAGGTAAGGGAAAGTGAAAATTCTCATCAGAATTGGCTCAAAGAGGAAATAACATACACACACAATTGGGTAGAGAAATCTATCTTGCCCTATAGGAAAGTAGGAGGGGAAGGGGATAAAAGAAGGGAGTGGTAGTGATAGAAGAGAAGCCAGATTGGGATGGCAGTAGTCAGAAGCAAAACAATTTTGAGGAAAACCAGGGTGAAAGGAAAGAGAGAATAGAATAAAGGGGGTGGCACATAAGATGGAAGGAGATAAAGTTTGCAATAGTAACTGTGAAAAAAAATGAAGCACGTTTCTTAGATAAAGACCTTAGTTCTCAAACATATAGAGAACTAACTCAAATTTATAAAAATAAGAGCCATTCTCCAATTGATAAATGATCAAAATATATGAACAATTTTCAGATGAAGTGATCAAAATTATCTGTAGCCATTTGAAAAGATGCTCTGACTCACTATTGTTTGGTGAAATGCATAATAAAACATTTCTGAGGTACTATCTCATACCTATTAGAATGGCTAATAGTATAGAAAAAAATGATGAATGTTGGAGATGATGTGGGGAAAAATGAGACATTAATATACTGTTGGTGGAGTTGTGAACTGATTCAACCATTCTGTAGAGCAATTTGGAACCATGCCCAAAGAGCCGCATATCCTTTTACCTAGCAATAATAAGACTGTATCCCAAAAAGAGATTAAAACATAGCAACAACACAGAAAGTACCTGTATATACAAAAATATTTATAGCAGCAATTTTCTGGGGGCAAAGAATAGGAAATTGAGGGAGTATCCATCAGCTGGGGAATGGCTGAACAAATTGTGGTATGTGATTATGATGGAATAGTATTGTGCTCTAAGAAATAATGAGCAGCATGCACTCAGAAAAGCCTGGAAAGAATTATGTGAGCTGATGCAAATTGAAATGTACTGTATACAAAGTAACAGCAATATTATTAAGATGATCAGCTGTGAATGATTTAGCCATTCTAGCAATACAATTATCCAACACAACTGTGAAGGACTTATGGTGAAAAATGCTGCCCATCCCCAGAGAAAGAACTGATGGTGTCTGAATACAGATTGAAGCATACTTTTCTTAATTTCTTTATTTTTTCTTGAGAGTTTTTGGGGGGAGAGCTATATTTTCTTTCACAACATGACAAATATGGAAATGTTTTGCATGACTACACATGTATAACCTATACCAAATCACTTGCCTTTTCAATGATGGGGGAGGGGGGAGATAATTTGGAACTCAAAATTTGAAAAGCAAATGTTAAAAATTGTTTTTATATGTAAATGGAGGAAAATACTAAATGTTTTTTTTTAAAAGATCATACATTTCATTCTGGTATTGTTGAATTTTGAGTGCTAGTTGGACATCTAGGGGTAGGGGCTGATAGCTAGTTGACAGTTTGTCCTGTTGTAGTGGAACATAGTAAAAAAAAGTCAGTTAGAACTGTAGCTACAGATCTGATCTTTATCCAGAGGGAGTCAATATCGTAGCTATGGAATTGAATGCGATTACTGGAGGAGAGAGTTTAGAAAGGAAAGGGGAATAAACATTTATTTAGCAACCACTATGTGCCAAGCACTGTGCTAAGTGCTATTGTTTTTTAAACAAATATTATCTCATTTCATTCTCACAACCATTTTGTGAAGTAGGTGTTACTATTATCTACATCTTATATTTTAGGAAACTGAGGCAACATGCCATTAAGTGACTTGCCTAGTATCACACAACTAATTATAGTCTAAGGCTGGTTTTAAACTCATCTTCCTGACTCCATCCTCAGAATTATATCCATTGCACTACCAGCTACCTCCAAAAAAGCATGAAGGATTGGATGCTGAGGAACATGAACTTTGGGGAGTGGAGAAAAGGAGGAAAAACCAGTAAAGAATATAGAGAAAATGAGGCAAAGCAGAGAAAATTGTGCCTCAGAATTAGGTACTGCTGTTGACAATTTGAAGATCAGTCAATAGTATCAAATGCAGGGAAAAAGTCAGGGTGGAAGAAGACAGAGACAATTCTATTGGAGTTGATGAAAAAGAAGTCACAGTGGCTGCTCTGAGGATGGCGTTAGTATAATGCTAGAAAAAGGAAACCAGATTATGGAGATCTGAAGAATAATGAGAAAGCAGAAGCAATGGATAGCACGGGTATTTTCAGAAAAGTGTGTCTATCAAAGGGAGAAGAGAAACTGGATGGTAGCCAGATGATATATTTAAACCAAGGGCAAGCTTTCTTAAGATAGGGGAGGTCAAAGTTTAGGAAGAAGGAATCAGTGAAGAGGAAGTGATTAAAGGTAACTGAGAAAGAATGCCACCAAATGTAGTGCGGAACAGGAGTTGTCAAAGAGATATTATGAAAAGCACAGGTATAATAACCAACCTTCTAAAAGGCCAAGGACACTTTTTGCCTTAACATAAAAATGAAAAGGAATAGAATGGGTGAAGAAATTGAGGATTAAGAATGGAATGAAAGGCACAAGGCAGAAATAAAAAGTCTGTCTTTTCTCAATTTGGCATACTCCTCCATGATTTCTAAAATATATGGAAAATTGGACTAGATAACCTTAAAAGTCATGTATAACTTCAGGATTCTAGTATTGCAAAACTATGATTTCAAGACTCTATGCATGAAAAATATTAAATATATTAATTTATATGTAAAATGTTAAATATATATTAATTTATGTGTATGTGTGTTGGATTTCTATGCATTTTATTCTAATATATATTTGGATTGCTTTGTCTGTCTCAATAATATGAACCAATCAGTATTTGTTAAGTTAATAAATATTATCGGCAAGGTATTGTTCTAGCTGCCAGGGATAGAAAAATGAAACAAATACCAGTGTCTGATATCAAGGAGATTACATTCTACTGGAGGTGAGGAATGAGTACATAAAATATAAACAGGTAAATCTATCTATCTATCTATCTATCCATTTATCTATCTATCTGTCTATCTTTCTGATAATCTAAGAAAGAAGGTGGCACTAGCAATCAGGAGTAAGAAGAAAAAAAATAATTTTCCTGTAAGTGAAAGCGAATAAGCTGAGCCTATAATTATGATGATGATCTAGTATTTTGTTTTACAAAGTCCTTTATATGAATTGTCTCCCTTAGGGGATTCTTGTAATGTCTTGAAGGCAGAGAATGTATGTCAACTAATCTTTGTATCTAAAGCATCTCAAACAAAACTTTGGATTTTTTTTTAATTGTTCGATTGTTTCAGTCATGTCCAAATCTTCATAATTGCATTTGGGGTTTTCTTGGCAAAGATAATGGAGTGGTTTGCCATTTCCTTCTTCAGTTTATTTTACAGAGGAGGAAAGTGAGGCAAACATGGTAAAGTGACTTGGCCAGGGTCACACAGTGTCTGAGGCCAGATTTGAATTCGGGAAGATCCAGCACTCCATCTACTGTGCCACCTAGCTGCCCCATGAACTTAGTATGTATCTAATCTCTATCGGAGTTGTTCTGTCATATGGAATAGAGGACCCAATCTTAAAAAATACCTCCCTTTTAAAACAAGAATCTTGATATAGATCCAAACTTTATCTCTTTTGAAATTTCTTTAGCTGGATAGTTAATGAACCAATATAAAAAATAATAAACTGAACTGGATGTGAATTGGTAATGAATAATTCAACAAACTATTCTGTTTGAAAAGTGCTTCATATTTCATGGAAATAAAATGGAATGCTTCAAAATAACCAGGGCCTCCTTGCATGCCAAGAAAACTGGGATTGTGAAAACCTGAATCTCCAATCCTCTGAATTCCAAAGGATTTTTTCTTCCTTCTCTCTCATTCTTGAGGGCAAGATTAGGGCCAAGGAGTGGGCATTATAGGAGAACAGATTTCTGTTCAATAGGGCCATAGAAAATGTAAAGTTTTCCCTGATGAATACCATCTGTGAATTGTCACTAAATAACACAATAAAATAGGTGTAAATATGGCACACTCCTAGAAACACAAATTGCCTTTCATACTTAGCCATTCAGAAAAGAGTTGATGGCTAGGCCAATGAAAATGCCAGTGAATCAGAGGGGATTCTTGACCATCTGTTGTCACAGGCTGATCATTAGAGCCTCTTCCCTACTGGGAAAAACTGAGTAGCTAGACACATTTCACTGGCTATCCCTCCAGGGTAGAGCAGTGAGCTGAAAGGAGATGTGGAATTGTTCTGGGAAATGGCATAATTTAAAGAGAACCTCCTTCCCTGCAGGCTAATCTACTCATCCTAACAGAGATACATATGGGAGCTCTCCCCTCTGCCCTTGCCCCACCTTCCAGGTGAGCAACTCCATAGATGTGAAGGTTGGAAATGAGCAGAGTAGATGTCTCTTACCTCTTTTAAGACCTAAATCAGGGGTGGAGAACCTGCAGCCTCAAAGCCACATGTGACCTTCTAGGTCCTTGAGTGCGGCCTTTTGACTGAGTCCAAGTTTTACAGAACAAATCCTTTTATTAAGGGGATTTGTCCTGTGAAGTTTGAATTCAGTCAAAGGGCTGCACTTGAGGACCTAGAAGGCTATATGCGGCCCCAAGGCTACAGATTCCTCACATCTGACTTCACCAAACTGTAGCAATCTAGGAATATTTATAATATTTATAACCTTTTTCCAAATGAAATTCCCCAGGCAATAAAATATCATTTCACTTAATGTTAGGTTTTTTTTTTCTTTTTGTGGAACCAATAAAAGACGGTATAGGTGGTATGCCTGCATTGATCTATCAATCAATATTTATAAAGTATATTCTATTTGCCAGGTTCTGTTCTAAGTGCTACAGATATATGCAAAAGTAAGACAGTTCCTGGCCTCAAGAAGTTCATACTCTAATGGGGAAAACTACACACATACATAGAAGTCTATTAATAAATTTGTACAAAGTAAATACAAGCCTTTTTATTTATTTTGTTTAATATTTCTAGAGGGGAGCAAGTTGAAGGCATGAATGGGAAGAGAACAGGAAAGGCTTATATCCCAACTTCCTATATATTCATTTAGAGCTGGGCAACAAAATACTTGATGTCTCATGAAGGAGCATACTTCCTTATATCCAGAGACATATAAACTATGTTTCTTGGAATGTTGCATCAAAATCTCTGTACTGGGTAGGAGATAAGGTCTTTCTAGCATGAACATCTGTAATATCAATTAAGTTGGGACTTTCTTACTGTTTTAAAATGATTAAGTGTCTTTGATTGAGTCTTACTAGGTGCTACACCTATGTGGGTACGAAGCCCTCAGGGTTCTAAGGGGAGTTGCTAAGACCACAGCCAATAGTAGAAGCCTGAGTTCTGGTGTTTGATGACAGCTAAAGAATGTATAAAAAGAGAGAAAAGAGCTATTTGCTTGGGGCTCTCACTCTTGGAGGTGTGTTGAAGTGAAGGCTCTGGGAAGCTGTAGTTAAGAGGCCTTCAGCTTATAAACCCGAATGTTGGGACTTTGTTAAACTCTGATTACTATGCATTGAAATTTGAATCAGACAAGGTTTGCCTGTTGATGTTTGTAATTTGCATTTGCTTTGAAGTTCAGGGGGCTGGCTTTTCCCCCTGAGCTAACTGAATGATATTTGTATGCTGGATTAAAGTAAGATTGTTAACCCCTTAACGTTGCTTTCCTTAGTAAAGCAGATCAAAATAACCTATGCTGGCAGCCTTCTATGTGCTGGTTGCAGCTGCTAGCAGATTGTTGCAACAACATCTAAGATTGTCATTTTCCTAAATAGATGGAAAGGTCTTGTGAAAGGGGTTTGTTTCAATTTTTTTTGTTTTTTTGTTTTTTGTCATTGTTTTTCCAAGAACACAGGGGTGGCCACCTTGCTCAAGGCCCCTTGAAGAGTAGCTACCTTGTTATCTTTCACAGGCTTAGAAGAAACCTTAGAAAAAATCAAGCTTAGTACTAAGGGACTTTGCAGGTGAAGAGATTAAGGCACTAGATGGTTTAAGTGACTCATCTATCATTACATGTTTTATTAGAAAAGCTGGAATTTGAATCCCAGTCTTCTGACTCCAAACATGAATTCTTCCAACTATGTGAGGCTAGAAAAGCACCAGATATAAGACAGTCTGACCAAATGGACCTATTCTACTTACTTCCTTTCCAAATAGCATTCTGAACAGGTTTTCAGCCTAGGAAGGGTGAGATTAGGGAAAAATAATGAGAAATGCAAAGGCTGGGAGAACTCCGGAAAGGGTCATCACTCAAGCTTACCTAAACATTCTTTCATTGACTTCTTCCTCCAAATTTCTTGTATCACATGAGACTACTCCAAAGGAGCCCACAGGCTGGTGGGTAATTGGGAAAGTGTTTTGTTTAGAAGAAAGTCCAACCTTGGCAGGAGCTTCCTTAAGCATTGAGGAGAAAGGAAGACACGTAGCTGTGCAGGACACAGACAAATTAGCCACCTCCACAGCCTTTCTTGTGTCCAATGCCAATGCCTCAGTGGTAGCCAGATGGAAGTTGTTGCTATTGGTAATAGGTTTAGATTCAAAGTTTTCAAGGCATTGATAATCAATGTTATGGACCTCTGGGATATGGTTGACCACAGTGACTTCATTTAGATCTACTTCCTGCAAAATATGGGACCCTTCATGGTTAGGGGCATCATTACCAGTGGAAGCTCCCCTACTTTTCTCTGTGTTTGAGTCTGGCTTGGCAGTTTCTGTAGAGGGACTACAGGGAAATTCAGGCACCTGATGGATGGATTTGGGAAAATCCTTGATGGCTGAGATGTTGATACTAGAAAATATGTCATTCTCAGTCTTTGAGACCTCAGACTCAGCCTTTGGATTCTCCAGTAGACCTTCATTGGAAGCATCATCCTGGACAGTATCCACTTCAGAGACATGCAACATGTCTAAAGTCAGTTCTTTGGTTTTAGCCGTGGAGGAGTACTCAGCTCCACCAACATAAGATGTTTCATCCACCACGGGTTCGCTATAGCTAAAACTACAATGCCCAAAAAGAAAATGTGGATTATCATTAACTTCTGCTAAGTCCATGTAGCCCTTATCTTCCTGTGGGTGATCTGTGTCAAAAACCATCTCCACTAATGAATGGAAGACTTCACAGTCATGCTTTGGGGGGTCATTTTGAAACCCAGGAAAGTTCCCAATGGAATCTATGTTTCTGCCCTCATCTTGGTTTTCTTCAAGGTATTTCTGAAAGTGACCATCCAAGGTCTCCAAATTCTCCTGGTCACTTCTGGATATGTCATTGTCCTCTGCCAACTCCTCTGGGCTACTTATCTGAGGAGCTGAAACAGATTTAGTCAGCTTGTTAAGTGCCACCTCTCTCTCCTCTTCCTCAAAGGGCAAAGAGCTAATGGAGGTCAGGGAAGCTTGTATTCCACTAGGCAAGCTTGTATTGCTTTCTGTGTGACCACCTTCTAAGGAATTTCTATGGATAGCATGCCTTCTTACAAGCTGGTGCAAGACCTCTCGGTCACTGGGTAATTCCAGAGCCCTGCTACGGGCCTCAGACCAAGCAACAGAGCTTGGTTCACTCTCGATGCCCGAATCAGAGATAACTGAAGAAGACCTTTTGATGGTCCCAGACAATGCTGATAACACTTCATGTTCATTACTCTTTGGATCCCTTGGCAATGACTTAACATCCAATGGATCTCTTGGTGTTGGGCTTAATGGATCAATCCAGTTCACTGGATGTCTCAGGGATAGAAATGTAGTCTTATTCTCTTGATTCCCCTCCTTGCTTAATTCATTTAATACAACTTTGTCTGTGGAGACAACATTCTCAGGGTTAGGCGATGTAGCTACTTCATCTGACACAGTCCTGATGTAATTATCTAGAGGTGTCCTGGTCTCATAATGAGTAGCAATTACTAACCCAGGTTCACCATTATCAGGGTACTTATTGCTGGGGTTCATTTCGATGTATGTCAAGCAAGATGCCAGATTACCATCTCCAGCCACAGTCTGCTCAGATCTGCTCAAGTCTGATACAGATTGCGTTAAAACAATGTGCCTGAAGTCATTTGGAGAATCATCTGCTGAAGCTGTTGGAGGTTCTTGAGGTAAACCCATTTCATCTTGGGATTCACCAATTGTCAAATATACCTGAGATACTGAAGTAGGGGGTGAGTATCTGTCCATGGGTACTTCCCCACCTGTACCAGGACATAGATAGTCCATTTCAAAATTGCATGGTAAAGAAGCATCTTCCCTGAAAGTTGTTTTCTCAGATGTTGCATTGGTATTTGATTGCTGACTCTTCTCTTTTTCCTTTTGTTCTACTTTTGGGGTAGTTTTCACAGGAGCAACAGCATTTGGGGAAATCCCCAAATTATACCCTGAAAGAAAAGAAGTGAAATGTCATATTTTGTTTAGGTGAATTGTAGAAACTTTTAAGTTATCCTTACTTTTGGTAAGTCCCTTACCAAAAATGTCTACATTATGGCTTCATTCAGAGTGTTTGGTTCAGTTCAACTCAATTGAACAAACATAGATTCAGTAAAGCATCATAACAAGAGAGGGAGGAGGCTTCGATAATAAAGGGTCCCTTTCTTCAAGGAATTAACTGCTCTATGAGTCAGAAGACCCAGATTAGAGGTCTGGCTCTCAAGCTTATTAGCTCTGTGGTCTTTAAACAAGACACTTCATGTCTTTGTGGCTCATTTTCCTTATCTGTAAAACAGGGATAATGATAGTTGTGCTGCTGATCTCACACAATTGTTCTGGAGCCAAATGAAATAATATAAGAACATGCCATGCAACCATAAGGTGCTAAAGAAATGAGTGCTGTTATCCAGAATTGTGTTGGAGCCAAGGAAAGCCAATTGTTAAATTTTCAGTGTGAGCAGTTACCCCTTGGAAATCAGCAAATACTAAAAATCAGGGCTTGGTTTATTGTTTTGTTAATTATATAATCTTAGGAAAGTTATGAATAAAATGTTATTAAGCATGTTGTGTACTCTTTAACCCAGTCCCCCACCCCACCAAAGAGCCAGTTGTTAAACATTTACCAGCAAGTTGTTAAACATTTACCAGCACACTCCTGGTTACAGACGATATATAAAACTATGAAGTATTCCTCCAAGTTTTCATAGGGTCAAGAGCTGCAAATGACGTTAAAGATGATTTAGTCCAAACCTCTCATTTTAGAGATGAGGAAACTGAGATCTGGAGATGTATCTTTCTAGATATTCATATTACATCCCCTCATATAATCTGTGTTCTGACCAGACTTCCCTATTTGCAGTTCTCTTTCCATCTCCTGTCTCCTGTGTTTTTAACAAAGGCTGTCCCTTATGTCTGGAATGCACTCCCTCCTCACACCTGCCTCTTGGAATCCCTATTTCCTTTCAAAGCTCAGTTAAAATGCCAATTTCCTACACTTGGCCTTTCATGAACTCTCCAGTTTTTAATGTCCTCTCTCAAATGTTTTCTATATTGTGTATTTATTATAAGTGTGCAAGTTATTCCCTTTCTCCAGTAAAATGTGAGCTCAATGAAGGCCAAAATGATTTCATTTTGTCCTCTGTCTGTGTTCAATGCCGACCATGGTATTTGGTGCATAACAGAAGTTTGGTAATGTTTCCTGGAGTGAAGTTAAATTAAGTTAAATGAATTAATCCTCCCAAGGTCACACAACTGGGATCCAACCTTTGGTAACAGGACCACAGATTTAGAACTAGAAAGCACTTTAGATGTCATTGAGTTCAACTCTACCTTTTACAAATAAGGAAAGTGAGACTCTGATACATTAACGGATGTGCCCATCGTTACATACCTAGTAAATGTCTGAAGTGATATTTGGACCCAAGTCTTCTTGGCTCCAAATCCAGTGCTCTGCCTATCACTTCCCACTACCTTCTCTTCCATGTCCATTCCAAATCTGAGTCTTTTCATTCTTGCCCTTTACACATTACATAGGCTATATGCCTTCTAGATGGAAAAAGTGCCAAAATTCTAAAAAAAAGTCCTATAAAATGATGATGGCACATCTCCATCATTTCTACAAATAAACAGAAGAACTTACATTAATAAGGTCCACCAGTTACTGATCCAGGGCAAGGAAAAGAACCAGTAGGTTTTATTCAAGGCATTACCACTAGATGTCACACAAGCACAGAGAACCACTAGCTGATACTCCTTCAAATAATCTCAACAAATTTAGCATGCATCTCTCCTATTCCTCCAGGTGTTACAGGTAAAAAAAAAATGTTTTTTTAAACCATTGTTAGACCACTTTTAATTTCTTTTTAAATGGATATGTTCAGTGTTCCTATTGCCCATAGAACAAAATGAAAAATCCTTATTCTGACATTCAGTGCCCTCTTAAATATGGTTCCAATGTGACTTTCTAGCTTTATTTCATACTTTTCTGTTTCATTCATTCTTTGTTTTAGCCAAACTGACCTTGCTATCCCTAGATCTCATCTGGTTCACTCCCACCTTTCCAAATTTCTTCATACTGTCTCTGATAACTGCAACAATTTGAGACCATAGGTACAAATCTTGTCTCTGATGGTTACTACCTAGTAGAGCTTGAGCAACTGACTAAATTTTCATCACTGTGGTTCATACTGATTGGCCAATGATAGGTCTGAGACCAAGCATCCCTTGCTCATTGTTTGTTTTTTGATGGCTGAGTGAGTGTAAATAGCAACTGTTTTTGTTTTGGCCAGAAACTCTGAAAGTATTCCCTTCCCAGATCGAATCTTTTGTGAAGGAAAACTAGGCAATCTTTTGTCTCCATTCTTATCTACTCCTGAATGGATGTTGAATCAGACAAAATGAGACCTGGGAAAGACCTTAGCTCAAAAAGGCCAGAGTATCCCACTACAACTAGAGCCACGGACAGTGGTCCTAACCTATGCCTTGTCACTGGAGTCTGATGACTCTGGAGGAGAGAATAAGGCTGATGACTGGGCACAGCTCTGACTCACTTACATCCGATTTACCTACATGTCATGACATTACCCCCCAAGGTATCATTGGTCCTCTCAGCAAACAAAGGATCACAACAGCAACCTTTCACAGACTTAGGTTTATTCATCTATAAAATGAAGGGGTTGGATTAGAGGACTTCTGAGGCCCCTTCCAGGTCTAAGTCAGTGATGTTATATCAGAAGATAGAATTTTGTTCCATGAACAGATACAGTTAAGTCTTTTCTCATCATATATACTACTGCTTGGATCTTCGTAATTTGCAATACCTTTAGCTCTTCCTACAGTCCTTGAAGCCATGCTATTGACTCTGATGAATACTTTGCTCTTGATTTGAAGTTGTAACAACAATCTTGAAGCATGAGAAAATTTTGAGAATTTTTACAATATTTAAGCCCCAGACTTTCTGACCACTTGAGTGACAGAGAGGTTTCTCCATCAGACATTTTACCACTGAGCAACTGTTTAACAAACTGAATAAAATGCATTTCTAACACAGCTGAATCCTAAACCCAATACTGAAGAACTTGGTATATTTAGTTCAATAGTGTCCTTGGTTTATCCTACACAAGACTGTTGTCCTCAATGGCAGAGATTGTGTTGGTTTTCATTTTTGTTTTACTAGTGCAGGGCTCTTTAGATAGTAGCTTGCAATTGATAAATATTTGTTCAATGAAAATGAAATGAGGTTCACTGTAATGGGATAGAAATAATGATTGATGTATTATAAGATGAAGAAGATGAGAGAGAATATGGTGATACTATCAATTAACTGATTCTATATGCTTGTTAGTCCCATTGCTGCTCCTCTAGGACAAAGCTTTCTTTTCCACCTTTATCAAAACTATTGCAAAGGAATCATAATAAGTCTTCTTACCTCCCACTATCCTCACTCTAATCTATTTATCCATCTTTCATCATATATGATCAAATCACTCATTTGCTCAAAAACCTTCACAAGCAATCAAACAAAGTACCCTCTGAAGTCTGGAGTCACTGTGTTTCCATCTTTATTATGTGTTACTCCCTTCCATCAGACTGGGTTGCCTTGCAAACATGCTCTGAACTCTCCTAGCTCTAAGCCTCTTCTCATACTTCTCATACTTCTCATACTATGCCCTCTCCTTTTTCCCTGTTGAATTACTACATTCCTCTAAAGTCCAACTCAAATTCTTCCTTGGCTCCACTGATTAGATCAGGGATGGGAAAACTGTGGCCTTGAGGCCACACATGGCCTTCTAGGTCCTTGGGTGTGGCCTTCTGACTGAGTCTAAGTTTTACATAATAAATCATTTTATTAAGGGACCCACAGGCCACATGTGACCTCAAGGCCGTATGTTCCCCACTGCTGGCTTAGATACTAATGACTTCCCCCTTTGGATGTCAAATAGCACTTTGTTCTGTAATGCTCTTAATATCATTACCATGCAACATAACTTATTAAGACTTTTCTTTTTTATACCCCTTAATAGACTCTGAGAGAAATGATTATTATTAAATAACTAATTGTTAATATTGGGGAGCCACAGGATTTATCCCTCTCCAAAACCTTATTCTCTACTAGGCCAAACCAACACCTGAAAGACATTGAGGGGATGATGAAACTGGATTAACGTCCTCCTCAATCTTGTTCAGACCCCACCCAGGTGGGGAAGCCCATTTTGTTCTACTCAGGTTTGAGTGGGGATAAATTTTTTTGATTACATTGTGCTAGTCTGGGGGTGGTTTGTAAGTAAATGGCATGATCAACGTGGGAACCCCTAGCCTCTCATTAGAATAGGTCCATGTCTAATTAAAATATTCATCCTCTCTCATTACTTGTTAACCAATCAGAATCAATCGCCACCCTCAGGAACACTTATTCTTCCTAGGGTATATAAGCATTGAGTAGGTCCCATGAAAGCTCTTTGACATCCCAGAGTATCACAGACCCCTTTTATTAATTATTGCTAGCAGGATTAATAAGATGATTGATTTCCCAGAAATTATGTCTCTCAAACTTTTTATACATCACAACTGCAAGCTACAGAATGAAAGGAACTATGTCTTATTATTTTCAAAAATATCTTCTCCACTATTTTGTACTGGGCTATGCATTTCAAAAATGCTTAATAAATATATGTGGATTAATTACACAAATCACATGACTGATTTCTTGTTCTTTCATTGTACTGACTAGTTATTTCAGTGATTTGACCAGAGTTCATTGCTTAGGGTTGTCAGAAAAATAGCACCTTTGATCCTCGCACTTTAAATCATTTAAATGTAAATCTTTTTTCTTTGTGCCTTTCTAACGTTACTAACCTTTCCCAGGATGTTCCACATATCTATCCTCAAAGATGACTGGTAGGGTGTTCCAATCTCCATCAATATCTAGGCATTCTGCTGGGAGGGGAGGCATGCTGGTGAAGTATTCAGAATTCCGGACGTCCAAAGCAATCTGACTCTGTCTTTGGATCCTGAGAAATGCATTAGAAAGACAGGAAAGAAGTAAACAATTATTCATGAAGCAGTTAGAGGTTCACATATTGTTTTCCTTTCTGCAGTTCTTTGAAGTAGGTAGTGAACATATCATCAACTCTTTTTTACACATGATGTAGTAACACTTTAATTTTGTGAGGCCAACACTTATCTGTGATTTTGTTGATTCGGAAGTTGTGCCAACTGCCACCTATCCTTGTCTGCCCATCCTATGTAATTCTTTTCCATGCCCCCTTATATGTTCTCCAAAGGGAATGCACTCTGTGTACTGGGTCTTCCTTTCTTTGACTGGTAAAACTATCAGTGGAGTTGCCCACCTGTCACTCTTCACCCCCATCTTGTGACTAGCCTATCTTTTCTTTCTATTATGTTTCCTTAATGAAATCCTATATTCCTGTCTTTTTTTAAAAGTTTTCAATTGGTTATGTACTGCTACCTTCAGAGCTTGGTGGTAGAACTCATATGCATCATGAATTTCTCCATTGTTCTCTATGGAATATTCATTTTTAACTCCTCAATTACTATTGTATTCCATATCTCCCTGTCAAATGGTAAGGTCATAGGCACTGCAGAATTTAGAGTCAGGAGAGACCTCAGAGGTCATATGACTCAAGCTCTTCAATTTATAGATGAGAGAAATGAGGCCCAGAAAGGATAAGAGATTTTCCCATGGTCTCAAAGAAGTAAGCAGTAGAGCCAGAATTTGCAGCAAACTCCCGGTTCCAAAGCCAACAATCTTTGCTTTGTTTCATTGCTATAAATTGAGGTTTTCAGAGCATAGATTTAGAAGGAACATTAGAGGTCATTTAGACCAGTCTTCCTTATTGTTACAGATGATGAGACTATCGCCCAGAAAGGTAGGGCATTAGGCCAAAGTCACACAGAAAATACATGACAAAGCTGGTATTCAAACCAAGGACCTCTGACTCCAAATTGAGGACTCTTTCAAACTTGACCAAGGTCACATAGTGAGTGGTGAATCTGCACCTCAAATTCAGGCTTTTGACTCCAAGTTCAGTGTTCTTTCTAGTATATCACATACCCTAAGAATGGGCTAAGTGGGTTTAATTGCTACTAGTCCTAGGGGGTCTCTCTTGCCTCTTTGTGAATTTCAAAACCAACAGTTCAATATATCTCCAGCCTATTAAAATTGTATCTTGCTCTGGTTTCCCTGACCACCCTTACCCCTTCTAATTACTAAGTAAGTGTTAAGAGGAAATAAGATTGCAAAGGGGAAACTAGAAATTATGTGTGAACCACTGCTAAGATCAAAGGAGCATGATTTATACATTAGATCATATATATACTAAAATTTGCATCCTAATAATCAGGAGAAAACATCTAGGCACTGCTTGTCAAGGTTTCTGTTCCTATGACATGTGAATTGCAGATAAAATCTAGTCCTCCACAGTTCCAGACCAGCAGAATATCAAAAAGATGCTGATAACTTTGGGATGATGACTTTGGAGTTTTACCTATAACTCTGAGATGGTTTAGATACATCAATCGACTAACCACAAGATGGCACAGATGTTGGTCTGTTTCTACCCAAATATCCTAGAAAAATGAGTCCTCCAACTTTTGTCCTCTGGGTGCTCTTCCAACCCCTACTGCTCAAGAGTTCCCAACTCTAATGCAGGGTTATCTTAGTGCTAATCTCTGCCTTTCTCCCTCCCCATCTTCTTTCCCATGACACCTTCTTTCACCATCCCATTCCCTATCCCCATACCATATTCTGCCTCTGTGATATTTTCATCACTTGTCTCTGTGCCTTATTAAAAGTGTGATTTCTGCCCCCATTTCCTGCTGTCAATCATGGCCTTTCCTAGTAAGTATACAAAAAACCAGGCATGCCTGCCCCATTTCATAATTTCATAAATTAATTATCAATTCATCCAGAAAAGAAGGCCATTTTCTTTTCTGAATTTTTTTTTTTTCTGAAATGTGGAGTTTGTTTTCGGCAGCACTCAGATCTGTGGAACAAACTGATTCCCTCACTAGGAAATGAATAATCATGCCCTCATAAACCTGTTAATTCCTGTGCTTTGCAACATATGTAAAAATTATTTCTCCATCTTATTATTGGAAGGATTGGACTTTGAAATGCCTTTCCCAAGTACGGTTATTTTTGTGCTTAATCATCCACACATTGTACCTTTCAATTTGATTTGTTAACAACTACCTGCATTTGTGAAATAATTGCTTTCCATATAGCCATGTGGCCAACAGAAGGAACCAACATACCTACAATGGGTACTCAAGACCCTATGTGATTTGGTCCCAACCTTCTTATCTGTCTTTCCTTTTCACTTCCCTTGTACACAAATCTTGGATACTGGAAGTGTGGCCACCCATGTCCACTTTCCTCAGACTTTTCTGTCTTGATCCACCCCCATTTCCAGCTTTTAAGTATTACCTTTCCCCATTTTAATATAAGCTCCTTTAGGGTAAAGGTTGACTTTTTTGCTTGAATTTTAATTCTAAGTACTTGGCACATTTTCCGACACATAGTATATGCTTGAAAATCCTACTGAACCATTATTTGTAATTAACCATTAATTAGCAAAAATTTCACCTTCCCCATCATCGGTGTTCCTTATGATACTTTTCCAGATCACTTTGGACCTTTCATGGCATTTTGTTTGAACTGTTCAAATGAATTTAGCATATGTTCATTTGTATTAAAGTTATTAGTAGGCATATAATGTACTTACTAGGCAGCAAGCTTCAGAAGAGTGAGAACAATATTTTATCTAAACTTTCAAACCTCCCCCAACAAGCACCTTATTCTTTGCATAGTAGATAATTCATTTACACTATTGAACAAAATTAGATCACACCTATATAGCTCTTTGTAGACAACAAAGCACTTTATTCATATCTCTGAGAGGTAGCATTGAAAAAAATGTGTCATTATCCCCATTTTAAAGAAGATATTAAATGTGAAGGGATTAGAATTTTTTAATGAGGATTATTCCAGTTCATCCATAAGATCATATCTACATGCAGACACACCATTGCTGTGTTTAAATTGTTCTAAACCACTGCCTGCTGCCTTACCTGCCTGATGCCTGAAATGCCATTTGCATGCAAATCTCCACTTTTGCATGCAGAACAGAAGAGTTTGGTAAACTCAAGCTGCTATTCGTGAATTCAAATAGGGTAACTATATACATCAATCATGTGGAGAGCTATGTATGCAATTAAGGTATATACAGAAGGTCGTTCCCAAAGGGAATGCATTAGTCTTAGTTGGCATGTTCAAAAGCCAATTTAGTCAGAAGCAGAAGCGTATACTATTTGAGGGTGTGTGTGTGTGTGTTGGGGGAGGGGAAGGTGCTAGTGATACATACAGAGCAGGGGAAGCTTTCCATCTTCAGACCTATCAGAGCACTTGGCCTGATAATGTAGCCTACAGCCAGATAGGCTAGATAAAATGATAAAGCACTGGGCCTGGAGTTAAGAAACATGAGTTCAAATCCAGCCTCAGGGAATTACTAGCTATGGAACTATAGACAAGTCACTTAAGCAGTGATTGCCTCAGTTTCCTTATCTGTAAAATGGAGATAACGGCAGCGCCTATGACACATGGTTATTATGAAGATCAAATGCAATACTAACTTTCAAGCACTTAGCAAAATGCCAAGTACATGGTAACCTTTTAGGAAATGATGGTTACTTGTTACCTGTTAACTTTCAAAAACCAGAGTCATGCCTGTACCACAATGAGATATGAAAAAAGGACTTTAGGTATAACTTTAGAAGCTATTGTGTCATGGCTCCTTTGTGGTTAGGAGGAAATATGACTCTAGTTTCTTTTTGTTTAAAAATTCATTAAGGCTAAGTTCTAGGTATCTTATTTTCATGTATTTCATAGAAGGCAATATATTACACATACTAGAAAGAGGTGTTTCCACACCAGGAATCACAGAATCAAAGATACAGAGTAGGAAAAGACTTTAGAGATCATTCACTTGAAGTAACTCCTTCATTTTATAAATTAAATCTACAGAAGTCATGCAACTTTCCTAAAGCTAGTAAGTTAGTAAGGGGCAGAGCTAAGGATTTGAACCCAGGTCTTTGTACTTTAAATCCCATAATCTTCAGCGTACTTTGTAGTACAACATGGATCATGGTTTTCCCTGCATGATAAAATCACAGGAATGTCCATTCATATAGACAGTAGATGACTAAGTGGATAGAACACTGGGTGCTGTAGTTAGGAAGACCTGAGTTCAAACCAAGGCTCAGACACTTAACTAAGCTATGTGACCCTGGGCCAGTCTCTTAACTGCTGCCTGCTTCAGTTTCCTCAACTATAAAGATAAGAGTAATAATAGCACCTATCTTGCAAGGTTGTTATAAGGATCAACTGAGGTAATCTGAAAAGCAATTAGTATAGTGCCTGCCATGTAGTAGACACAAATGTCTCTTGCCTCCCCTTTCCTCTCCTGCCTCCCCTTCTCTTGTCTTCATTTCTTACAGATAAGGACTGGAAAGTAATTGTATATACTCTACATTTATACATATATGTATATACACACATATAAATGAGTGTATATATAAATATATTATATGTGTGTATATGTATATTGTGTGTATCATATATATTCCTCTACACCAATGTCCCACTTTTGACACACACTAGCTAGCTAAATGACTCTGAGCAAACTGCAGAGAAAATGGAGACCCGTGAAAGGAGCTTCCTCATCCATGTATTCTCTATATCAAGGCAATCATAAGTCTGATTCCTATCCTAAACCAATGGAATAATCAATCTAGGGGTTAAAGCATGGAGGGGAGTCTGAGGGAAGGGGAGATGGAGGAAGAAAAAAGAAGGAAAGGAGGGGGTGGGCAGCAGACATTGTGGTGTAAGGGGAATACCCTTGGAAAAAGGAGAGAATCTCAGTTAAGTCCTGCTTCTGATACCAACTGCCCATGTGAAGCTGAACACATCAGTTAACCTCTCAGTGTCCCAGTAAATACTTTAAAAATGTGAAGTTGCAGATAAATATACAATCTAATGCAATACAACAGAACCAAATCTAACATATTAATATGCATGTACTATTTAAATATATGTATTTATTTATATGTGTATGAAAAGGGACAATTTGTACAATATAATGAGATATCACAAAGTGTGTGTATCTATTTTCTATATAAACTCTATAGAATAATGGATAATCTATGGAAATGTTATCTCTACTACTATAACCCTAAATACGCTTGGCATAGGTTATAGTCTCATTGCATTGGGCCTGGTTTATTTAAGGCATTTGGGGTATATAAGATTTATTTTAGCTTTTTGAGCATGTTTGTTTTTCCAGTAAGCACTAATCCACTGAAGGTTAGAATAAAGACTTCTTCCCCTATTCTCCCCAAGTCTTGGCAGGTGTGAGCCATGGTCTGGATTGAATAAGATTAAATATGATGTGCACAAATGTAAATGTCTCTATTTGAGTTTAAAATAGGTTGAATGCACAGGTAGGTGGTGGAGGAAACATGGAGACACAATAAAAAACACCTGGGTATTTTAGTGAACAGAGAGATTAATTTGAGTCGACAGTGTGATACAATTGAGAAAAACTAGTATTGCTTTCATTGAAGCATCTCAACCACAGTGAGGGAGATGGCAGTCTTGTTGTAAGCTTGTACTGTCAGACACATTCTATGTGCCACATTGGGTTGTGGGGAGACACTGACAAGTAGGTAAGTACTCGGAAGATGAAGAACATGATGCTCAAACCGTGAGTTATGATTATACATGGAACAAGTTGAGGAGGTTTCACCAAGAGTAGCAATTTTCAAACTGTGGTATAGAGATCCCTGAGACCTTTTCAGGTCTGTGAGGTCAAAACTATGGCCACCATATCATTAGAATGTTTTAATTTCTAATACAGCAAATATCAATGGCTAGTAAGGTGTCTTTGGGGTTCTCAGGCAATTTTAAGAATGTAATGGGGACTTAAGACTAAAAAGTTTGAAAAGTGTTAACCTAGAGTATAGAAAACTTGGGGCACATGTTAGCTCTCTTCAAATGGCTGTTTAGTCAAAGAGGGATGGATCTCATTTTGTGTGAATCAAAGATAGAATCTATCAGGCTGAAGGATAGAAATAACAGAGAGGCTTGTGGTTATTGTTTGTCCTTTGTCCTAGAAGAGGACCATGACATCAGGAAGGTGATGCGATTACTAGCAGGTGAGTAGGATTTAATTGAGGCAGGGCTGTGCAAAGTCACCAGCCTCACTGTCTCCTCCAGAGCCATCTGGGTCCAGTGACAAGACATGAATCAGGACAACCAGAGAAGACCCCAGATGCAAACAGGTTGGCAGACTTTGACATAAGAAAGAATTTCCTAACAATGAGAACTGTTCTTTATTATCTATCTTGAAGTAGTAACTTCTGTGTCACTGAAGATTTTTAAGTTGAGTCTGGGTTACCATTTGTCAGGGAAAGTATAGAGACAGATTGATGCTTCAGGTGTTGAACCATGAGACCTTTGAGATCCTTTCCAATTTCAGATTCTGTGATTATCAGAGATATAATGTTGTGTTGTGTTGTCTTGTTTATATGAACATTATGTAACTTAATAATAAAAAAGCATGTTTTCAATTTTTTTTTCAAAAATTTCCCCCCTTATTAAGTCATTCCAACAAAGGTAACACAAACACATTCATACACATATGCACACAAATGTATTTAAATACTGGTGTCTAAATGTCCTAACTGTCAAATGAATTGAATATAACATGTCAAAGCAAGATGTTTTACTATCTAAACATTTTCTGTGGATGCATGGGTATGAGCTTTTTGATTTTTCAAGCATGGGGTTTGAGTCTAAAAAGCAATGTATACATGTGTATATGTGCATGTGTGTGTGTGTGCGTGCATGCGTGTGTGTGAGAGAGACAGACAGAGAGACAAGGAAGGACAGAGAGAGACAGAGATACATATATATATGTATATATATATATATATATATATATATATATATATATATAGAGAGAGAGAGAGAGAGAGAGAGAGAGAGAGAGAGAGAGAGAAAATAGAGACAAAGAGATAGGGAGAGACAGAGAGGCACACAGAGATGTAGACAAAGAGCGACAGAAACAGAGAGAGAGAAGCAGAGTGAGACATACAGGGAGACAGAAAAAGAGAAGGAGAGAGGGGCAGAGAGAAACAAAGATAAAGACAGAGACACAGAGACAGATGGGGAAGAAGAGGAGAAGGATCAAGAAGAATAAAAAGAAGGGAATGAGGAGGAAGAAGGAGAAAGAGAAACTGTGAGTATGTGTACAAGGTGAAATTAATGTTTTAAATATTACTTGAAAGACTTGGTTTTAAATGATGGAGAAATCCCTGTATTTTCTAAATTCTATTTAGACAGATTTCATCTTAATTCACTTTTAGATGTGATTGAAGCATACTGAAAGTGGAAAACAATAGAGGATTTTTTCAGGAGCAAAACTAAATACACTTTTAAAAATGATTACCAATCTCTCACTGAATAAATCATTGAGAAAGGATGATGTTCTTTACTGTCAGATTATTAGTTTGCAAACTATGATAGTGAAGGGGCATGGGGTAGAGTCAAGGGATCTGGGGCCACCTTCATGATCTGATCCTAACATGATAACGTGACCCTGTGCAAGGCCCATCACTACTGTTGGTCTTAGTTTCCCCACTTTTTTTTAAAAATGAGAGAACTGGGCCTCATGAGAGATGGTTAAGGTTTTTCAGTAGTAGCAGGTGACATGATTAACAATCCATCTGTGTGGACTACATGACTTTTTTTTTTACAACTAGAATTCAGGAACCAACTCAAGTTCACTGGGAAAGAGAACTACTATTTAAGAATAATGTCAGTTCCTACTTTCTCTTCAACTCATAATCTTAGAAAATTTCCTGCAGCATTTGGTAACTATGTGGTTTGCACATCATCACACAGACAATTTATGTCACAGGTGGGACCTGAACTCAGGTCTTCCCATCTCCAGGTCCAGCTCTCTGTCTGTTACATCAAGCTGTCACTCTTGTTACAATTACCATCACTAATCAATTCCAAATTTGCTAAAATGATGCCTGGCAATAGTCAATTACACAATAGTGGCGGAAGGCAGGTGGTAAGTCTCCCCTGGGATGCTAATTCATGTATGAACACCAATTTGGCTTTTTTTTAACTGTTAAAAATCTCAGGTGGGACATACCCAGCAGTTAGGTATGCTACATTTGGCAATAATTTTGTATTGTAGAAGCTTGGAGCCTAGATTATCTCTAATATATCTTTGGGTTCTAATATTCCAGGTTCTGATATTAGGATCTTAGATCTAGTTCTTGAAGAGACATTAGAGGCCATTTAATCTAACTCATTCTACAAAGGAGAAACATTAGATTTAGGGAAATGAGGTGACATGCCCAAAGTCACACTGATAGTAAATTTCAGGGTGGTTTTTGAACCCAGGTCCTATGTAGGGTCAATGTCTTTTCTACTATACTGTGTTCCATCGCCATCTATATTCCAAGGTTCTTTCTCCTTGTGTTATTATAAGATTTCTGGATAATAAAAAGAAGAGAAAAGGAAGACAAAGAGAGGGATGACAAGGAAGAATAAGAGGAAGAGAGTAGAAGACTTTATTTTTAGGGGGTAAACAGGAGGGGAAGAACAGAGAGGATAGAATTTGGAACCCAAAATTTTAAAAAAATGTTAAAAATGTCTTTTACATATACTTGGGAGAAAGTAAAATATTATTTTAAAAAACATGACTTTACCAAGCATTTAATTAATTAGTTAATTGATTAAACATTTCTATTTGATTATTCATGTTGACTTGAGGAATAAGATAAGTACTTAGCAGAGAATAAACGCATCTTTGAGAAGCAACAATTTCACGATTCCATTCTCCACAACATTTCATGTCCCACCCTGCAACCTTGATGATGTTTTCCTTCTTTTAACTTTATAAAAGAGGAGGAAAAAGGAGAGTCATTTGCATTCACAATTAGGGATCTTCTCAATTCTTAAGCTAAATTAGTTTAGCAAGATACTGAGTACTTTAGTGTCATGCACAGATAAATCTGCCCCACTACTTGCTTCTAAATTATTCTTTAAAGAATAGTGGTTATGATTCTAAGGAAGGCAACAATTCTCTTTGATTCAGTTCTATAGAATTATGTTAAATTTGATAAATATGTTTGGCTTATATGCCACCCACTCAGTTTCTTCCTGTGAAATGTTTGTTTGAATCTTTCCTGGAAAAGAAAGGAAACCTGGATACATGGAAGAGGGAGGACAAACTCACATCTTCCATAGTAAGAGATTTAGAAACAAATGTCCTTGAATAATTAAGACTTCATCTCTTTTAGATGAATCTAGTTCAGACTTTCAACATTTTTACTTTAGACTATTTTATTAGCTGTCTTACCAACCTCCTTGTCTCCAGTCTGTGCATCCTTCAATCTATCATGTATATAGTTCCTAACCTATAGCTCTGTTTGTCTTCCTCCAATCTATAAATGTGTAAACATATGATTCTGACATTCATAACCCTCTCCAGTTTCGATTCAATTTAGCATTTGAAGTTTATCTCATGTTACTTGTGTTTATATTCTCTTGAACGAGAACATTCATCATTTAGTCCCTTATTTTGGAGCCTTTGGCTATATCATTGAAATCACATATGTAATCCTCTTATTCAATATCTGAATCTACTAAAATCATTGGTATACTTATTAACAGGTAGTGATTCAGGAAAAATATATATACACACGTATACATACAGACAGACACAAACATACCAGACATACTTTTAAGTTTAATCAACACTATTAATATTTTCTCCATCACTTTTTTAAATCAAGACAATTAACAAAACACTAAATCAAGCCATGATTTGTAGCTTTTGATGATTTCTGAGGTGAAAATTTTCACACTGAAAATTTAATAATAGGTTCTCACGAGGTGGTTTGAGCTGGACCCTGCATACCCTTGACAAGCCACCTTTTTCATGAAGCCTTCTCTGATTTCCCTCTTCAGGCAGAAATAATGTATTCTGCATCTACTCCTCTCACAATAGTTTGTGCCTTTCTTTTGTACCTATATTATTCTAATCTATATTACCACTATCTGCATACACATCTTCTCTCTTATGCCAGGTTATAATTTTCTTGAAGGCTAAGGCTATACTTTATTAAACTATGCTCCCTCAGTGGATAGGACATGGCAAAACATGCAGCAGAATCTTGGTATAACTGTTTTGGGTGAATTGGCAAATTAAGATAAATATATGTGAACATATTTATATGTAATATTATGTTATATATAATCAATTTATGTTATATATGATATATACTACTTATATTTATTTTATATATTTTCTATATGATTTAAGTGTATACATCTATACCTACACATATACACAGAAATACACATGTATTTATATATGCTTGAATATATGTGTGTGTGTGTGTGTGTGTATGTGTGTGTGTGTGTGTGTGTGTGTGTGTGTATAATTTGAGGGCATAAAATTACTTACACACTTTCCTGAAATGTCAGGACAGAAAGCTTTTGATGTTCCATGTAGAAGAAAGCCTCTGAAAATCTTCTGACCTAGGAAAGAAAATGATAAACCATTTTAAACCTAGGAGTTCTCCCAAAATGGACATTTTGGTTGGCTGAACCTCATCATAACACTTTTTACTAAGTATTTAAATTTTCCCAATCAATCATTTATGTTAATTTGAGGAGTAACATCGGTACCTAGCAAAGGAGAACTGTATCTTTGGGAATCACCAATATCCTCATTTTATTCCTCACCCTTTTCAACCTGGGTAATGTGGTGATGTTTGCCTTTTCTTTTTGCTTTATATACAGAAATATCCCTGTACCAGGATTTATGAAACGGGGGTCCTGACTCTAATGTTGGTTCACTGTGTTATCCTTAACTGTTCTTCTCTGGGCTTCTGTTCCTTCCTTTGATAAATCAGGTTGCTGACCCACTTGAAGTCTTAGATTCCTTACAGCTCCAATGTTCTGTGTTCTATACTACAAGAGGCATTCTCTTCCTTGGAGAGGATGGGAGCAGAGAGCCCCTTTGAAAATCTAGTATACACAGTTATATTGTGAATATATGTTTCTGTGATCTCCTTTCTGAGGGGCAAATTGGGGTTGCAAGCACATTCCTTCTCCAGAGCAGTACTTCTTTCTATACTTTTGATTGTTCTTTATTTGTTTTTCTTCCTTATGGCCTTGGGGTGTTGGATCATTCTTTATTCATTAACCACACATCACTCAAGCCCCTTGGGATCTAGGAATAATACTTATTTATAACCAATCTTCATCCTATTGTAGGTGTTAAAATATTACAAGGAAAAAGGACTTCTTTGTGCTATTTTAAGGCAAAAGGAAGATCAAAGATGGGGAAAGATGCAGTGGATGGCTCAGTGATTTAAAAAAAACAGAACTGATCGATTATTTCAGTTTTTTGTATGAAGTAGAACAATATCCAAATTGGAAACAGAATTCATTTAGATGTTTAACAAGGAATTGAAATCTATGATAAATGAAGAGATAGAGAAGAGACCATCTCCCTTCAGAGAAGAGACCATCTCCCTTCCCTCAATGAGCTTAAGCAATCAGGCCTGGACAAGCTATATCCCAGGGTACTGAGAGAACCAGTGGAGGCGATTATTGAATCACTATCTATAACCTTCAAAAACTCCTGGAAAATAGGAAAAGTACTGTGTACCTGAAGGAAAAAAAGAGTTGTTCTTGACCTTAGCTATAAATAGAGACTAAATAAACATATGCCAGGGAAGCTTTAGAAGAAATTCATTTCAGGGAGCAGAGCCAAGATGACAGGGTGAAGCCAGCAAGTTTGCCAAGCTTTCTTAACACATCCTCTCTGCAACTAAAAAAAAAAAGTACCAAACCAAATTCTGAATGAGAAAGCCAAAAGTAACAGTGAGTCCTTTTTTAAGCATGGTGTAGTTTAGGAAGAAAGAAAGAGAAGTCTGCACTGAAGTGGGCGCTGGTCAAGAATGTGGCGCCTTCATTTTACTGATGGGCATTTGAAACCCAGCAAAGTAAAATGACTTGCCCAAGGTCAAGAGGTAATGAGCAGCAAAGTCAGGATTCAAAATCTATCTTCTGACTTTCAAATTACTGTTCTTAATGTTACAACACACTCCTTCAGACCTCCAAGTAGTCCTGTTATCAAGAAAGGAAAACATGATGACAAGCCTAATGTTTTGCCTATCATGTCCCATTTCCTTTCTAAAATGGAATTCCCCAGTGGATAAAAGTTAAAACTTAAGAAAGTGAATGCTAAAAACTAAAAACAAATAAATTTATTAAAAATAATGGAATTCTCCAATTGTGTTTCAAATGCTGGTGCCAATGGATTTGAAAGAGACAAATACAATGTGTGCCTCCTTTCAGCTTCTAGGGCCTAAAGATCACTTGTAGATACATGGAAGAAATTCACAAAGCTATTTTCTCTCCTTACCCTTAGAGCATGGTGTTCCTTGTTGAGATACGTTGTAACTTCAGGGTTCAGTGACACCACTTCTAAGAACTGGGTCCACAGTTCCAACAGGTGGGAGCAAAGCCAAGTGAGATCCTTACTTATCTGCTCAGCTATCTTCTCCGGATTGTTCATCAGCTGGGGAGGAAATGAATCATAAGTCAAGACACCAAATCCTACTGGTCCCAACTCTGCAATGAAGTTCTCTCTAACTGGATCCTTAACTAACTACTCCACAAAACAAAAAAAAAACAGACAAACAAAAACATCTATTGCACTATTTCATAAAGATTGGTATAGTGAAAGAGTCCTAAGTTTGGAAGTCACAGGTTATAAGATTTAGATTGCACTGTGTAGAGGTAAGGGTCATCTCTCTAAGTCCAACTCCTCCATTTAAAAGAAGATGAAGCTGAGATAGAGAACAATTAATCACTTAGCATCTTAGATCTCAAATTTGAAGGGATATCAGGGGCCATTTCATCTCAAACTCTAATTTTAGTAATGAGGAAACAGTGGTCCAGAAAGATTAAGTGATTTGGCCAAGATCACAAAAGTAGTTAATTTTTATATGAAGACTGAAATCCAGATCCCCTAGTTCCATCTCTGGCATTCTTTCTATTTGAATGTAATGTACTGGAAGGTAGGATCCGTTTTATTTATATTCAGTCTTTATATATTGATACCTTTGAGCCAGCACATTTGCTTTATTTGGCCATACAGCTCAGGTTAAAGCAAATGCCTGGGTTTGGGATTTCTAGAAAATTTGTACTTAGGAAATGATACAATCATGACTTTTATTTTCATGTGATGCAGCACACAGGCAAACACATTATGTATATATGCTACAGCAACATAAACAGACAGAGGTTTGATCCCACATATGAGAAACTACCTCCAGCTGGGAGGGTGAAGGAGTCATATTGGGGAGGGAACACATTCAAAATTGGAGTTCAGGTGGCAAGATTATATACCCTAAAAATGGGTGTGGTAAACAGGACCAGATGTGTGAGGGAGCATTCCTAATCAGACCCAGGTAGAAAAGTTCTCAAGTTCCCCTGCTAATACCAGGTTTGGATGAAGCTCGAGTATGGGGAGTTTCTTTATTGAGGCCACAAACAGGTGGGATGATTAACCAACCCAGCCTAAGGAAAATGACTCAAAGCCCTGTGGTAGTCAAGAGTTCATCCCATCAAGCAACTGGCAGCCTCATCTGCCTGACATAGAATTAACAGTGTGAAAATATAACTGACTGTTTTTCCTACATGTTTCTATGGGCATTAGGACTATTTAACTTAAATGACTGTATTTGAGTTCTCTCCTTATAATAAAGCATCAGACTGTAATTAAACAATAACATCAAACAATATAAAGTTTATAATTGTCACAACCTTACAGACAAGCTTTATAACTAGCCAGAGCTTAGTGAATCTTTGTTAGATTGTGTCACATTCTTCCAATCCTTGTCTGCTCAGGAATTCACCCTACAGCAGACCCAACAAAGGATTATACAGCTTCTGCTTGACGATTTGAAGGGATGACCAACTAAATAGCCTCAAAATCACAATTATTAGATGTGTAAGGTCAGGCAAGTCTTTGCATATCTCTGAGTCTCAGTTTTCCAATTTGTAAAATGGATGGAGTAAGAACTAGGTGATCTCTGAGGTTTCTGCCAATTTAATATTCTATGAGGCAATGACAACACGATGAAAGTATGCAGATTCTTTGACCCAGACATACTGAAACTAAGTCTATACCGTAAAGAGATCAAATAAAAATGGAAAAGACTATATGTACAGAAATATTTATAACAACTCTTTCGTGGTGGTAAAGAATCAGAATCTAAGGGGTTGTACATTAATTGGGAAATGGCTGAACAAACTATGGTATATGAACATGATAGAAGAGCATTGTGCTATAAGAAATGATGAAAGTGAAAGTTACAGACATCTATGGGCTAATGTACAGTAAAGTGACCAGAACCAGGAGAATGATTTATACAATAACAACAATATTGTAAAGACAAACAAATGTGAAAGAATTAGGACACAATTTCAGTAAAGCACCGAAGGATTCAGTGCAAATTGAGCATATTTTTAAAAATATTTTTTGAGGCACGGCCAATATGGAAATTTGCTAGACTTATAAATATATTTAACATGTTTTTATGTTTTCTTTCATAGGTGGTGGGGAAGAAAAAAAATTGGTCCTGAAAATTAAATTCAAAAATAAAATGTCTCTAGTCAATATAGTGGAAATAGTGGACAGAAAAATAGCGGGAAGAAAATTGATTTTCTATGCAGAAGATTCAGATCAGAATCCTAGGTCAATTACTAGTGCGACCTTAAGTAAATCATTCCATTTCTCTAAGCTTTAGTTTCCTCATCTGGAAAATGAAAGGGTTAGATCTGATATCCCTTAAGATCCTTCCTCCTCTCCTTCTAGTGTCTAGAGTTTACATACCCTGTCTTTTGTAGTTAGTGTGTCACCTTGGGTAAAAATACCTTTCCTTACAGGGTCTCAGTTTCCTTTATTTGTAAAGTGGGGGTAATTGTATTTGCACAGTTTACCTTATGGTATGGTACCTTAAGGTATGAGGAAAGAGTTTCGAAGCCTTTAGAGTGCTAGAGAAATGATTTGGATTTTTTCTTCACCAAACCTGTGGTTTCATTGTTATAGAAAATTCTCCAGAAGGAAACTCCTGTCAATACAGATCAGCGAAACTCTTTTGCAGCTACCAATATTAGAGCATTACCCAGGGCACTGAGAGATCAGGCCATTTGCCCAAGTCACACAGCTAGTATATGTTGAAGGTAGGATTTGAACCCAGGTCTTCTTGATGTAAGTGGACTTTCTATCAACTACAGGAACCTGCCCACCTCTCAGAACAGAAATGAGTTCCCCGTATCATTATCACTCTTATCTCTACTTTGTCGCACTCTAATAGCTTTATTCACATCACATATGTCCCCCGGGAGATTCTTAGTTATAACTAGATGATAATGATGATGATGATGATGATGATAACTAGAACTTGCCCCTCTTGCCCTTCCCTCCCTCTGATTGGAGAAGGTGGAGCTGGCCCTTAGAGAGCTCCCCCCAGATCCTCCCAGGGCAGCCATCTCATCACTTCCCATCTGGCTACCCTCCTCTGGACTTTATCACCCCCCCTCCACCTTCATGTGTAGTCTCTCTCCACCTTTACAGTTTCTATTTTATGTCCTGTCTTTGTCCGTGAGATTGGGAGCTCTCTGAGGGCAGAGACTGTCCTTTGACTTCCTTTGCATCCTTACTGCTCAGCACAGTGTTTGGCATATAGTAGGTGCTCAATATTTAGTGACTAACTTGTGGTCTCCACACATTCTAGTAAGGAATGGGCAAAGAACAAAGCTTCCATAAAACAATGATGGCATGACTTGAGAACTTCCAACAGTGAGAACTTTTCAAAAATGGGGATAAAGGCTGTTTTTTGTCATCAAAAGGGCTCAGATCAAAATTGGGTAACCATTATTTGTCAGGGATGATGATTAAGGCATTGTTGCTTCAGCTGTGGGGGTGGCGGGAGTTAAATACATGACATCACTAAAATTCTGTAAGACAGTAAATGCAGAAACACCTCCAAGTTTCCTGAAGTGTCCTTAATGTGACAAGGAATCCCATATTTTGTTTCTGGGGAGGCTATATGCATGTTTACCAATAGCAAATAGTGCCTGTTCTTCTGAGACATTTTTATTTTTCAATCTGCTGGCAACTCTACATTTTCCCCTTTATAAGTTAACTTTGGCTGTAGGGAGAAAACCTTAAGACTCAAGGGAGGCGTTTCAATAAACTCCCCATAAATCTGACTAGAACACCACTGTGGACTTTTATGTGTTTATAAAAATGACCTTAAATAACCATAAGATATATATATATATATATATTCATATGTATATATATATATATACTTATATATATGTGTATATATATATATATACATATATATATATATTCTATTTTAGAAAGAGAAAGGGATCCTTGACTGTTAATTTGTTTCTTGCTCAACATCAGCCACTAGGTGGTACTATTCTACCTAACAACTCCACACTGCAGCCTTTGCGATCACTTTCTGGCATGGGGTCTGGGAAGATGCTTCTTCCACCTTGTTCGCACAGTTGGCTCCTTCACTGAAAAGTGACTTTTGGGAGGAGTGGCTAATCCATTCTACCTCTATCCCAACTTTACTCTCCAACCACTCTTTTCCTAGGAATCCTGCCTGACCCAGCTTTCATCTTCCAATGACAAAGGAATGGAGCTGATCTCTGCTAGGTTTTCTGCTTCTGACAAAACAAAGCAAACTACCCCTGGGTCTGGGTCACCAAAATCTTCTGAACAATTTCCTCTAGACTGTGTTTTTCCTGTCTATATTAAAAACATGTTTAGCTTTTTCTTTTAAAGAAAATCAATTTTATGAACTTTAATGCATATAATGTTTTGGCTAGAATTATAGGACCAAAGTTTCAGAACTGAATGGGAACTTAGAAAACATATATTCCAACACATATCATTTAACAGATAAGGAAATGGAAGCTCAGAGACCTTTGCTGATGGCCACAGTGGGGAGTAGTTACCAGAGACAAGAATAGAACCCCAAGCTCCTGACTTTAAATCTAAAGCTACATGTGCCTGGGCAAGCCCCTTAACCTCTCTCAGCCTCACTTTCACCTTCTGTAAAATGGGGATAATAACAGCACCTACCACCCCGGGCTGTTGTAAAGATTAAACAAGACAACATATATAATTGTTTTGCAAATCTTAAAGTTCTGGGTAAATGCTAGGTATTTAATAAGCAATCTTAGACATCATTTAATATAATTCCATCATTTGTCGGAGAATGAAACTGACTCAGAAAGAGTATCCTTTATAGGATTCTCAACTTCCCCTTCAATATTGCACCCTGATAACTGACCTTTCCAGTTAAAACCCTCACCAATCCAAGCACACTGCAGTACCCAGGCATCTAACTGATAGGGATTGAATTATAAAGTGAAATTTTGTTTTCTTCCTGTCCTCATCTGTTTATTTTCTTTGTTGGACAAAGAAAGCCCTTTCATCTCCAAGTATGTGATTTCATCCTTGGAGATGACACTGTTGGATGCAGCAGGAAATTCCCTCAGTTTGTGAGAGCTGTTTCAGAATTATTCATTTGTCAGCCAAACTGCCTTTGGAAGTTTAGATGCATTGAATTGTAATGCTATTGTGTGTTTTAAATTGCTCGGGCTAAAAGCATTTCCAATTTCTGGAGATCAAAACATTGTAAGCAGCTTCTCAGAATGAAATAGAGTTGTTCCTACCGGCCCAAATACCGTGGGTGTCAGGTATGCATCATCTTTTATCTTCAAGTCAAGTTAAATACTTATAAGGGTGACACACTGGGACACAGTGGAGGTTCCAATGTCTGGGACTTAAAATATCAATACTAAGGGTAAGAGTTAGGACAATAAAAGAGGAAATTAAAAAAAGAGAAGGTCTCTGTTTAATTATATTTTTAGCATTATTATCAATATAAATCAATAGTAATAGTATTAATAATTAGCATTTATGTAGCTCTTTAAGGTATAAAAAGCACTTTACATTTGCTATCTCATTTTATCCACACAACTCTGTGAGATAGGTACTATGATTATCCTTACTTTACAGATTAGCAAACTGAAGCAGACAGTGGTTAAGTGACTTGTTCAGAATCACACGGCCAGTAGGTATCAGAGGGTAGCTTTGAACTCAGGTGTTCCTGATTCCAAGTCCAGCCCTT